>NW_027365007.1:0-149745 GCF_046119375.1 Phyllobates terribilis | reverse complement strand
TGAGATGCCAGCTCCTTTCATTCAGTCAGTAGCTTCAAACATTTCTGGTATATGAATAACATGATGTTTTTCAATGGCAAAAATCAATGAATATTGTAAATGCACAAACAGTAATTTCTCCGCATTGCAAGGTGCAATTCTGAAATTTTTTGCTTTTTCCTGCTCCTCTTAGCATGATAAAGAAGATTCAAAGAGAGTGAGATGCCAGCTCCTTTCATTCAGTCAGTAGCTTCAATCATTTCTGGTATATGAATAACATGATGTTTTTCAATGGCAAAAATCAATGAATATTGTAAATGCACAAACAGTAATTTCTCCGCATTGCAAGTTGCAATTCTGAAATTTTTTGCTTTTTCCTGCTCCTCTTAGCATGATAAAGAAGATTCAAAGAGAGTGAGATGCCAGCTCCTTTCATTCAGTCAGTAGCTTCAATCATTTCTGGACGTTTTTCAATGGCAAAAATCAATGAATATTGTAAATGCACAAACAGTAATTTCTCCGCATTGCAAGGTGCAATTCTGAAATTTTTTGCTTTTTCCTGCTCCTCTTAGCATGATAAAGAAGATTGAAAGAGAGTGAGATGCCAGCTCCTTTCATTCAGTCAGTAGCTTCAATCATTTCTGGACGTTTTTCAATGGCAAAAATCAATGAATATTGTAAATGCACAAACAGTAATTTCTCCGCATTGCAAGGTGCAATTCTGAAATTTTTTGCTTTTTCCTGCTCCTCTTAGCATGATAAAGAAGATTCAAAGAGAGTGAGATGCCAGCTCCTTTCATTCAGTCAATAGCTTCAAACATTTCTGGTATATGAATAACATGATGTTTTTCAATGGCAAAAATCAATGAATATTGTAAAAGCACAAACAGTAATTTCTCCGCATTGCAAGGTGCAATTCTGAAATTTTTTGCTTTTTCCTGCTCCTCTTAGCATGATAAAGAAGATTCAAAGAGAGTGAGATGCCAGCTCCTTTCATTCAGTCAGTAGCTTCAATCATTTCTGGACGTTTTTCAATGGCAAAAATCAATGAATATTGTAAATGCACAAACAGTAATTTCTCCGTATTGCAAGGTGCAATTCTGAAATTTTTTGCTTTTTCCTGCTCCTCTTAGCATGATAAAGAAGATTCAAAGAGAGTGAGATGCCAGCTCCTTTCATTCAGTCAGTAGCTTCAATCATTTCTGGTATATGAATAACATGATGTTTTTCAATGGCAAAAATCAATGAATATTGTAAATGCACAAACAGTAATTTCTCCACATTGCAAGGTGCAATTCTGAAATTTTTTGCTTTTTCCTGCTCCTCTTAGCATGATAAAGAAGATTCAAAGAGAGTGAGATGCCAGCTCCTTTCATTCAGTCAGTAGCTTCAATCATTTCTGGACGTTTTTCAATGGCAAAAATCAATGAATATTGTAAATGCACAAACAGTAATTTCTCCGCATTGCAAGGTGCAATTCTGAAATTTTTTGCTTTTTCCTGCTCCTCTTTGCATGATAAAGAAGATTCAAAGAGAGTGAGATGCCAGCTCCTTTCATTCAGTCAGTAGCTTCAATCATTTCTGGTATATGAATAACATGATGTTTTTCAATGGCAAAAATCAATGAATATTGTAAATGCACAAACAGTAATTTCTCCGCATTGCAAGGTGCAATTCTGAAATTTTTGGCTTTTTCCTGCTCCTCTTAGCATGATAAAGAAGATTCAAAGAGAGTGAGATGCCAGCTCCTTTCATTCAGTCAGTAGCTTCAATCATTTCTGGATGTTTTTCAATGGCAAAAATCAATGAATATTGTAAATGCACAAACAGTAATTTCTCCGCATTGCAAGGTGCAATTCTGAAATTTCTTGCATTTTCCTGCTCCTCTTAGCATGATAAAGAAGATTCAAAGAGAGTGAGATGCCAGCTCCTTTCATTCAGTCAGTAGCTTCAATCATTTCTGGACGTTTTTCAATGGCAAAAATCAATGAATATTGTAAATGCACAAACAGTAATTTCTCCGCATTGCAAGGTGCAATTCTGAAATTTTTTGCTTTTTCCTGCTCCTCTTAGCATGATAAAGAAGATTCAAAGAGAGTGAGATGCCAGCTCCTTTCATTCAGTCAGTAGCTTCAAACATTTCTGGTATATGAATAACATGATGTTTTTCAATGGCAAAAATCAATGAATATTGTAAATGCACAAACAGTAATTTCTCCGCATTGCAAGGTGCAATTCTGAAATTTTTTGCTTTTTCCTGCTCCTCTTAGCATGATAAAAAAGATTCAAAGAGAGTGAGATGCCAGCTCCTTTCATTCAGTCAGTAGCTTCAATCATTTCTGGTATATGAATAACATGATGTTTTTCAATGGCAAAAATCAATGAATATTGTAAATGCACAAACAGTAATTTCTCCGCATTGCAAGTTGCAATTCTGAAATTTTTTGCTTTTTCCTGCTCCTCTTAGCATGATAAAGAAGATTCAAAGAGAGTGAGATGCCAGCTCCTTTCATTCAGTCAGTAGCTTCAATCATTTCTGGACGTTTTTCAATGGCAAAAATCAATGAATATTGTAAATGCACAAACAGTAATTTCTCCGCATTGCAAGGTGCAATTCTGAAATTTTTTGCTTTTTCCTGCTCCTCTTAGCATGATAAAGAAGATTGAAAGAGAGTGAGATGCCAGCTCCTTTCATTCAGTCAGTAGCTTCAATCATTTCTGGACGTTTTTCAATGGCAAAAATCAATGAATATTGTAAATGCACAAACAGTAATTTCTCCGCATTGCAAGGTGCAATTCTGAAATTTTTTGCTTTTTCCTGCTCCTCTTAGCATGATAAAGAAGATTCAAAGAGAGTGAGATGCCAGCTCCTTTCATTCAGTCAGTAGCTTCAAACATTTCTGGTATATGAATAACATGATGTTTTTCAATGGCAAAAATCAATGAATATTGTAAAAGCACAAACAGTAATTTCTCCGCATTGCAAGGTGCAATTCTGAAATTTTTTGCTTTTTCCTGCTCATCTTAGCATGATAAAGAAGATTCAAAGAGAGTGAGATGCCAGCTCCTTTCATTCAGTCAGTAGCTTCAATCATTTCTGGACGTTTTTCAATGGCAAAAATCAATGAATATTGTAAATGCACAAACAGTAATTTCTCCGTATTGCAAGGTGCAATTCTGAAATTTTTTGCTTTTTCCTGCTCCTCTTAGCATGATAAAGAAGATTCAAAGAGAGTGAGATGCCAGCTCCTTTCATTCAGTCAGTAGCTTCAATCATTTCTGGTATATGAATAACATGATGTTTTTCAATGGCAAAAATCAATGAATATTGTAAATGCACAAACAGTAATTTCTCCACATTGCAAGGTGCAATTCTGAAATTTTTTGCTTTTTCCTGCTCCTCTTAGCATGATAAAGAAGATTCAAAGAGAGTGAGATGCCAGCTCCTTTCATTCAGTCAGTAGCTTCAATCATTTCTGGACGTTTTTCAATGGCAAAAATCAATGAATATTGTAAATGCACAAACAGTAATTTCTCCGCATTGCAAGGTGCAATTCTGAAATTTTTTGCTTTTTCCTGCTCCTCTTAGCATGATAAAGAATATTCAAAGAGAGCGAGATGCCAGCTCCTTTCATTCAGTCAGTAGCTTCAATCATTTCTGGTATATGAATAACATGATGTTTTTCAATGGCAAAAATCAATGAATATTGTAAATGCACAAACAGTAATTTCTCCGCATTGCAAGGTGCAATTCTGAAATTTTTTGCTTTTTCCTGCTCCTCTTAGCATGATAAAGAAGATTCAAAGAGAGTGAGATGCCAGCTCCTTTCATTCAGTCAGTAGCTTCAATCATTTCTGGACGTTTTTCAATGGCAAAAATCAATGAATATTGTAAATGCACAAACAGTAATTTCTCCGCATTGCAAGGTGCAATTCTGAAATTTTTTGCTTTTTCCTGCTCCTCTTAGCATGATAAAGAAGATTCAAAGAGAGTGAGATGCCAGCTCCTTTCATTCAGTCAGTAGCTTCAAACATTTCTAGTATATGAATAACATGATGTTTTTCAATGGCAAAAATCAATGAATATTGTAAATGCACAAACAGTAATTTCTCCGCATTGCAAGGTGCAATTCTGAAATTTTTTGCTTTTTCCTGCTCCTCTTAGCATGATAAAGAAGATTCAAAGAGAGTGAGATGCCAGCTCCTTTCATTCAGTCAGTAGCTTCAATCATTTCTGGACGTTTTTCAATGGCAAAAATCAATGAATATTGTAAATGCACAAACAGTAATTTCTCCGCATTGCAAGGTGCAATTCTGAAATTTTTTGCTTTTTCCTGCTCCTCTTAGCATGATAAAGAAGATTCAAAGAGAGTGAGATGCCAGCTCCTTTCATTCAGTCAGTAGCTTCAATCATTTCTGGACGTTTTTCAATGGCAAAAATCAATGAATAATGTAAATGCACAAACGGTAATTTCTCCGCATTGCAAGGTGCAATTCTGAAATTTTTTGCTTTTTTCTGCTCCTCTTAGCATGATAAAGAAGATTCAAAGAGAGTGAGATGCCAGCTCCTTTCATTCAGTCAGTAGCTTCAATCATTTCTGGTATATGAATAACATGATGTTTTTCAATGGCAAAAATCAATGAATATTGTAAATGCACAAACAGTAATTTCTCCGCATTGCAAGGTGCAATTCTGAAATTTTTTGCTTTTTCCTGCTCCTCTTAGCATGATAAAGAAGATTCAAAGAGAGTGAGATGCCAGCTCCTTTCATTCAGTCAGCAGCTTCAATCATTTCTGGACATTTTTCAATGGCAAAAATCAATGAATATTGTAAATGCACAAACAGTAATTTCTCCGCATTGCAAGGTGCAATTCTGAAATTTTTTGCTTTTTCCTGCTCCTCTTAGCATGATAAAGAAGATTCAAAGAGAGTGAGATGCCAGCTCCTTTCATTCAGTCAGTAGCTTCAAACATTTCTGGTATATGAATAACATGATGTTTTTCAATGGCAAAAATCAATGAATATTGTAAAAGCACAAACAGTAATTTCTCCGCATTGCAAGGTGCAATTCTGAAATTTTTTGCTTTTTCCTGCTCCTCTTAGCATGATAAAGAAGATTCAAAGAGAGTGAGATGCCAGCTCCTTTCATTCAGTCAGTAGCTTCAATCATTTCTGGACGTTTTTCAATGGCAAAAATCAATGAATATTGTAAATGCACAAACAGTAATTTCTCCGCATTGCAAGGTGCAATTCTGAAATTTTTTGCTTTTTCCTGCTCCTCTTAGCATGATAAAGAAGATTCAAAGAGAGTGAGATGCCAGCTCCTTTCATTCAGTCAGTAGCTTCAATCATTTCTGGTATATGAATAACATGATGTTTTTCAATGGCAAAAATCAATGAATATTGTAAATGCACAAACAGTAATTTCTCCGCATTGCAAGTTGCAATTCTGAAATTTTTTGCTTTTTCCTGCTCCTCTTAGCATGATAAAGAAGATTCAAAGAGAGTGAGATGCCAGCTCCTTTCATTCAGTCAGTAGCTTCAATTATTTCTGGACGTTTTTCAATGGCAAAAATCAATGAATATTGTAAATGCACAAACAGTAATTTCTCCGCATTGCAAGGTGCAATTCTGAAATTTTTTGCTTTTTCCTGCTCCTCTTAGCATGATAAAGAAGATTCAAAGAGAGTGAGATGCCAGCTCCTTTCATTCAGTCAGTTGCTTCAATCATTTCTGGACGTTTTTCAATGGCAAAAATCAGTGAATATTGTAAATGCACAAACAGTAATTTCTCCGCATTGCAAGGTGCAATTCTGAAATTTTTTGCTTTTTCCTGCTCCTCTTAGCATGATAAAGAAGATTCAAAGAGAGTGAGATGCCAGCTCCTTTCATTCAGTCAGTAGCTTCAATCATTTCTGGACGTTTTTCAATGGCAAAAATCAATGAATATTGTAAATGCACAAACAGTAATTTCTCCGCATTGCAAGGTGCAATTCTGAAATTTTTTGCTTTTTCCTGCTCCTCTTTGCATGATAAAGAAGATTCAAAGAGAGTTAGATGCCAGCTCCTTTCATTCAGTCAGTAGCTTCAATCATTTCTGGTATATGAATAACATGATGTTTTTCAATGGCAAAAATCAATGAATATTGTAAATGCACAAACAGTAATTTCTCCGCATTGCAAGGTGCAATTCTGAAATTTTTGGCTTTTTCCTGCTCCTCTTAGCATGATAAAGAAGATTCAAAGAGAGTGAGATGCCAGCTCCTTTCATTCAGTCAGTAGCTTCAATCATTTCTGGATGTTTTTCAATGGCAGAAATCAATGAATATTGTAAATGCACAAACAGTAATTTCTCCGCATTGCAAGGTGCAATTCTGAAATTTCTTGCATTTTCCTGCTCCTCTTAGCATGATAAAGAAGATTCAAAGAGAGTGAGATGCCAGCTCCTTTCATTCAGTCAGTAGCTTCAATCATTTCTGGACGTTTTTCAATGGCAAAAATCAATGAATATTGTAAATGCACAAACAGTAATTTCTCCGCATTGCAAGGTGCAATTCTGAAATTTTTTGCTTTTTCCTGCTCCTCTTAGCATGATAAAGAAGATTCAAAGAGAGTGAGATGCCAGCTCCTTTCATTCAGTCAGTAGCTTCAAACATTTCTGGTATATGAATAACATGATGTTTTTCAATGGCAAAAATCAATGAATATTGTAAATGCACAAACAGTAATTTCTCCGCATTGCAAGGTGCAATTCTGAAATTTTTTGCTTTTTCCTGCTCCTCTTAGCATGATAAAGAAGATTCAAAGAGAGTGAGATGCCAGCTCCTTTCATTCAGTCAGTAGCTTCAATCATTTCTGGACGTTTTTCAATGGCAAAAATCAATGAATATTGTAAATGCACAAACAGTAATTTCTCCGCATTGCAAGGTGCAATTCTGAAATTTTTTGCTTTTTCCTGCTCCTCTTAGCATGATAAAGAAGATTCAAAGAGAGTGAGATGCCAGCTTCTTTCATTCAGTCAGTAGCTTCAAACATTTCTGGGATATGAATAACATGATGTTTTTCAATGGCAAAAATTAATGAATATTGTAAATGCACAAACAGTAATTTCTCCGCATTGCAAGGTGCAATTCTGAAATTTTTTGCTTTTTCCTGCTCCTCTTAGCATGATAAAGAAGATTCAAAGAGAGTGAGATGCCAGCTCCTTTCATTCAGTCAGTAGCTTCAATCATTTCTGGACGTTTTTCAATGGCAAAAATCAATGAATATTGAAAATGCACAAACAGTAATTTCTCCGCATTGCAAGGTGCAATTCTGAAATTTTTTGCTTTTTCCTGCTCCTCTTAGCATGATAAAGAAGATTCAAAGAGAGTGAGATGCCAGCTCCTTTCATTCAGTCAGTAGCTTCAATCATTTCTGGACGTTTTTCAATGGCAAAAATCAATGAATATTGTAAATGCACAAACAGTAATTTCTCCGCATTGCAAGGTGCAATTCTGAAATTTTTTGCTTTTTCCTGCTCCTCTTAGCATGATAAAGAAGATTCAAAGAGAGTGAGATGCCAGCTCCTTTCATTCAGTCAGTAGCTTCAATCATTTCTGGTATATGAATAACATGATGTTTTTCAATGGCAAAAATCAATGAATATTGTAAATGCACAAACAGTAATTTCTCCGCATTGCAAGTTGCAATTCTGAAATTTTTTGCTTTTTCCTGCTCCTCTTAGCATGATAAAGAAGATTCAAAGAGAGTGAGATTCCAGCTCCTTTCATTCAGTCAGTAGCTTCAATCATTTCTGGACGTTTTTCAATGGCAAAAATCAATGAATATTGTAAATGCACAAACAGTAATTTCTCCGCATTGCAAGGTGCAATTCTGAAATTTTTTGCTTTTTCCTGCTCCTCTTAGCATGATAAAGACGATTCAAAGAGAGTGAGATGCCAGCTCCTTTCATTCAGTCAGTAGCTTCAATCATTTCTGGACGTTTTTCAATGACAAAAATCAATGAATATTGTAAATGCACAAACAGTAATTTCTCCGCATTGCAAGATGCAATTCTGAAATTTTTTGCTTTTTCCTGCTCCTCTTAGCATGATAAAAAAGATTCAAAGAGAGTGAGATGCCAGCTCCTTTCATTCAGTCAGTAGCTTCAATCATTTCTGGATGTTTTTCAATGGCAAAAATCAATGAATATTGTAAATGCACAAACAGTAATTTCTCCGCATTGCAAGGTGCAATTCTGAAATTTTTTGCTTTTTCCTGCTCCTCTTAGCATGATAAAGAAGATTCAAAGAGAGTGAGATGCCAGCTCCTTTCATTCAGTCAGTAGCTTCAATCATTTCTGGTATATGAATAACATGATGTTTTTCAATGGCAAAAATCAATGAATATTGTAAATGCACAAACAGTAATTTCTCCGCATTGCAAGGTGCAATTCTGAAATTTTTTGCTTTTTCCTGCTCCTCTTAGCATGATAAAGAAGATTCAAAGAGAGTGAGATGCCAGCTCCTTTCATTCAGTCAGTAGCTTCAATCATTTCTGGACGTTTTTCAATGGCAAAAATCAATGAATATTGTAAATGCACAAACAGTAATTTCTCCGCATTGCAAGGTGCAATTTTGAAATTTTTTGCTTTTTCCTGCTCCTCTTAGCATGATAAAGAAGATTCAAAGAGAGTGAGATGCCAGCTCCTTTCATTCAGTCAGTAGCTTCAGTCATTTCTGGACGTTTTTCAATGGCAAAAATCAATGAATATTGTAAATGCACAAACAGTAATTTCTCCGCATTGCAAGGTGCAATTCTGAAATTTTTTGCTTTTTCCTGCTCCTCTTAGCATGATAAAGAAGATTCAAAGAGAGTGAGATGCCAGCTCCTTTCATTCAGTCAGTAGCTTCAAACATTTCTGGTATAAACATTTCTGGACGTTTTTCAATGGCAAAAATCAATGAATATTGTAAATGCACAAACAGTAATATCTCCACATTGCAAGGTGCAATTCTGAAATTTTTTGCTTTTTCCTGCTAATCCTAGCATGATAAAGAAGATTCAAATAGAGTGAGATGCCAGCTCCTTTCATTCAGTCAGTAGCTTCAAACATTTCTGGACGTTTTTCAATGGCAAAATTCAATGAATATTGTAAATGCACAAACAGTAATATCTCCACATTGCCAGGTGCAATTCTGAAATTTTTTGCTTTTTCCTGCTAATCCTAGCATGATAAAGAAGATTCAAAGAGAGTGAGATGCCAGCTCCTTTCATTCAGTCAGTAGCTTCAATCATTTCTGGACGTTTTTCAATGGCAAAAATCAATGAATATTGTAAATGCACAAACAGTAATTTCTCCGCATTGCAAGGTGCAATTCTGAAATTTTTTGCTTTTTCCTGCTCCTCTTAGCATGATAAAGAAGATTCAAAGAGAGTGAGATGCCAGCTCCTTTCATTCAGTCAGTAGCTTCAATCATTTCTGGACGTTTTTCAATGGCAAAAATCAATGAATATTGTAAATGCACAAACAGTAATTTCTCCGCATTGCAAGGTGCAATTCTGAAATTTTTTGCTTTTTCCTGCTCCTCTTAGCATGATAAAGAAGATTCAAAGAGAGTGAGATGCCAGCTCCTTTCATTCAGTCAGTAGCTTCAATCATTTCTGGTATATGAATAACATGATGTTTTTCAATGGCAAAAATCAATGAATATTGTAAATGCACAAACAGTAATTTCTCCGCATTGCAAGGTGCAATTCTGAAATTTTTTGCTTTTTCCTGCTCCTCTTAGCATGATAAAGAAGATTCAAAGAGAGTGAGATGCCAGCTCCTTTCATTCAGTCAGTAGCTTCAATCATTTCTGGACGTTTTTCAATGGCAAAAATCAATGAATATTGTAAATGCACAAACAGTAATTTCTCCGCATTGCAAGATGCAATTCTGAAATTTTTTGCTTTTTCCTGCTCCTCTTAGCATGATAAAGAAGATTCAAAGAGAGTGAGATGCCAGCTCCTTTCATTCAGTCAGTAGCTTCAGTCATTTCTGGACGTTTTTCAATGCAAAAATCAATGAATATTGTAAATGCACAAACAGTAATTTCTCCGCATTGCAAGGTGCAATTCTGAAATTTTTTGCTTTTTCCTGCTCCTCTTAGCATGATAAAGAAGATTCAAAGAGAGTGAGATGCCAGCTCCTTTCATTCAGTCAGTAGCTTCAATCATTTCTGGTATATGAATAACATGATGTTTTTCAATGGCAAAAATCAATGAATATTGTAAATGCACAAACAGTAATTTCTCCGCATTGCAAGGTGCAATTCTGAAATTTTTTGCTTTTTCCTGCTCCTCTTAGCATGATAAAGAAGATTCAAAGAGAGTGAGATGCCAGCTCCTTTCATTCAGTCAGTAGCTTCAATCATTTCTGGATGTTTTTCAATGGCAAAAATCAATGAATATTATAAATGCACAAACAGTAATTTCTCCGCATTGCAAGGTGCAATTCTGAAATTTCTTGCATTTTCCTGCTCCTCTTAGCATGATAAAGAAGATTCAAAGAGAGTGAGATGCCAGCTCCTTTCATTCAGTCAGTAGCTTCAATCATTTCTGGACGTTTTTCAATGGCAAAAATCAATGAATATTGTAAATGCACAAACAGTAATTTCTCCGCATTGCAAGGTGCAATTCTGAAATTTTTTGCTTTTTCCTGCTCCTCTTAGCATGATAAAGAAGATTCAAAGAGAGTGAGATGCCAGCTCCTTTCATTCAGTCAGTAGCTTCAAACATTTCTGGTATATGAATAACATGATGTTTTTCAATGGCAAAAATCAATGAATATTGTAAATGCACAAACAGTAATTTCTCCGCATTGCAAGGTGCAATTCTGAAATTTTTTGCTTTTTCCTGCTCCTCTTAGCATGATAAAGAAGATTCAAAGAGAGTGAGATGCCAGCTCCTTTCATTCAGTCAGTAGCTTCAATCATTTCTGGACGTTTTTCAATGGCAAAAATCAATGAATATTGTAAATGCACAAACAGTAATTTCTCCGCATTGCAAGGTGCAATTCTGAAATTTTTTGCTTTTTCCTGCTCCTATTAGCATGATAAAGAAGATTCAAAGAGAGTGAGATGCCAGCTTCTTTCATTGTCAGTAGCTTCAAACATTTCTGGGATATGAATAACATGATGTTTTTCAATGGCAAAAATTAATGAATATTGTAAATGCACAAACAGTAATTTCTCCGCATTGCAAGGTGCAATTCTGAAATTTTTTGCTTTTTCCTGCTCCTCTTAGCATGATAAAGAAGATTCAAAGAGAGTGAGATGCCAGCTCCTTTCATTCAGTCAGTAGCTTCAATCATTTCTGGACGTTTTTCAATGGCAAAAATCAATGAATATTGTAAATGCACAAACAGTAATTTCTCCGCATTGCAAGGTGCAATTCTGAAATTTTTTGCTTTTTCCTGCTCCTCTTAGCATGATAAAGAAGATTCAAAGAGAGTGAGATGCCAGCTCCTTTCATTCAGTCAGTAGCTTCAATCATTTCTGGACGTTTTTCAATGGCAAAAATCAATGAATATTGTAAATGCACAAACAGTAATTTCTCCGCATTGCAAGGTGCAATTCTGAAATTTTTTGCTTTTTCCTGCTCCTCTTAGCATGATAAAGAAGATTCAAAGAGAGTGAGATGCCAGCTCCTTTCATTCAGTCAGTAGCTTCAATCATTTCTGGTATATGAATAACATGATGTTTTTCAATGGCAAAAATCAATGAATATTGTAAATGCACAAACAGTAATTTCTCCGCATTGCAAGTTGCAATTCTGAAATTTTTTGCTTTTTCCTGCTCCTCTTAGCATGATAAAGAAGATTCAAAGAGAGTGAGATTCCGGCTCCTTTCATTCAGTCAGTAGCTTCAATCATTTCTGGACGTTTTTCAATGGCAAAAATCAATGAATATTGTAAATGCACAAACAGTAATTTCTCCGCATTGCAAGGTGCAATTCTGAAATTTTTTGCTTTTTCCTGCTCCTCTTAGCATGATAAAGAAGATTCAAAGAGAGTGAGATGCCAGCTCCTTTCATTCAGTCAGTAGCTTCAATCATTTCTGGACGTTTTTCAATGGCAAAAATCAATGAATATTGTAAATGCACAAACAGTAATTTCTCCGCATTGCAAGATGAAATTCTGAAATTTTTTGCTTTTTCCTGCTCCTCTTAGCATGATAAAGAAGATTCAAAGAGAGTGAGATGCCAGCTCCTTTCATTCAGTCAGTAGCTTCAATCATTTCTGGACGTTTTTCAATGGCAAAAATCAATGAATATTGTAAATGCACAAACAGTAATTTCTCCGCATTGCAAGGTGCAATTCTGAAATTTTTTGCTTTTTCCTGCTCCTCTTAGCATGATAAAGAAGATTCAAAGAGAGTGAGATGCCAGCTCCTTTCATTCAGTCAGTAGCTTCAATCATTTCTGGTATATGAATAACATGATGTTTTTCAATGGCAAAAATCAATGAATATTGTAAATGCACAAACAGTAATTTCTCCGCATTGCAAGGTGCAATTCTGAAATTTTTTGCTTTTTCCTGCTCCTCTTAGCATGATAAAGAAGATTCAAAGAGAGTGAGATGCCAGCTCCTTTCATTCAGTCAGTAGCTTCAATCATTTCTGGACGTTTTTCAATGGCAAAAATCAATGAATATTGTAAATGCACAAACAGTAATTTCTCCGCATTGCAAGGTGCAATTCTGAAATTTTTTGCTTTTTCCTGCTCCTCTTAGCATGATAAAGAAGATTCAAAGAGAGTGAGATGCCAGCTCCTTTCATTCAGTCAGTAGCTTCAGTCATTTCTGGAAGTTTTTCAATGGCAAAAATCAATGAATATTGTAAATGCACAAACAGTAATTTCTCCGCATTGCAAGGTGCAATTCTGAAATTTTTTGCTTTTTCCTGCTCCTCTTAGCATGATAAAGAAGATTCAAAGAGAGTGAGATGCCAGCTCCTTTCATTCAGTCAGTAGCTTCAAACATTTCTGGTATAAACATTTCTGGACGTTTTTCAATGGCAAAAATCAATGAATATTGTAAATGCACAAACAGTAATATCTCCACATTGCAAGGTGCAATGCTGAAATTTTTTTTGCTTTTTCCTGCTAATCCTAGCATGATAAAGAAGATTCAAATAGAGTGAGATGCCAGCTCCTTTCATTCAGTCAGTAGCTTCAAACATTTCTGGACGTTTTTCAATGGCAAAAATCAATGAATATTGTAAATGCACAAACAGTAATATCTCCACATTGCAAGGTGCAATTCTGAAATTTTTTGCTTTTTCCTGCTAATCCTAGCATGATAAAGAAGATTCAAAGAGAGTGAGATGTCAGCTCCTTTCATTCAGTCAGTAGCTTCAAACATTTCTGGTATATGAATAACATGATGTTTTTCAATGGCAAAAATCAATGAATATTGTAAATGCACAAACAGTAATATCTCCACATTGCAAGGTGCAATTCTGAAATTTTTTGCTTTTTCCTGCTAATCCTAGCATGATAAAGAAGATTCAAAGAGAGTGAGATGCCAGCTCCTTTCATTCAGTCAGTAGCTTCAAACATTTCTGGACGTTTTTCAATGGCAAAAATCAATGAATATTATAAATGCACAAACAGTAATTTCTCCGCATTGCAAGGTGCAATTCTGAAATTTCTTGCATTTTCCTGCTCCTCTTAGCATGATAAAGAAGATTCAAAGAGAGTGAGATGCCAGCTCCTTTCATTCAGTCAGTAGCTTCAATCATTTCTGGACGTTTTTCAATGGCAAAAATCAATGAATATTGTAAATGCACAAACAGTAATTTCTCCGCATTGCAAGGTGCAATTCTGAAATTTTTTGCTTTTTCCTGCTCCTCTTAGCATGATAAAGAAGATTCAAAGAGAGTGAGATGCCAGCTCCTTTCATTCAGTCAGTAGCTTCAAACATTTCTGGTATATGAATAACATGATGTTTTTCAATGGCAAAAATCAATGAATATTGTAAATGCACAAACAGTAATTTCTCCGCATTGCAAGGTGCAATTCTGAAATTTTTTGCTTTTTCCTGCTCCTCTTAGCATGATAAAGAAGATTCAAAGAGAGTGAGATGCCAGCTCCTTTCATTCAGTCAGTAGCTTCAATCATTTCTGGACGTTTTTCAATGGCAAAAATCAATGAATATTGTAAATGCACAAACAGTAATTTCTCCGCATTGCAAGGTGCAATTCTGAAATTTTTTGCTTTTTCCTGCTCCTATTAGCATGATAAAGAAGATTCAAAGAGAGTGAGATGCCAGCTTCTTTCATTGTCAGTAGCTTCAAACATTTCTGGGATATGAATAACATGATGTTTTTCAATGGCAAAAATTAATGAATATTGTAAATGCACAAACAGTAATTTCTCCGCATTGCAAGGTGCAATTCTGAAATTTTTTGCTTTTTCCTGCTCCTCTTAGCATGATAAAGAAGATTCAAAGAGAGTGAGATGCCAGCTCCTTTCATTCAGTCAGTAGCTTCAATCATTTCTGGACGTTTTTCAATGGCAAAAATCAATGAATATTGTAAATGCACAAACAGTAATTTCTCCGCATTGCAAGGTGCAATTCTGAAATTTTTTGCTTTTTCCTGCTCCTCTTAGCATGATAAAGAAGATTCAAAGAGAGTGAGATGCCAGCTCCTTTCATTCAGTCAGTAGCTTCAATCATTTCTGGACGTTTTTCAATGGCAAAAATCAATGAATATTGTAAATGCACAAACAGTAATTTCTCCGCATTGCAAGGTGCAATTCTGAAATTTTTTGCTTTTTCCTGCTCCTCTTAGCATGATAAAGAAGATTCAAAGAGAGTGAGATGCCAGCTCCTTTCATTCAGTCAGTAGCTTCAATCATTTCTGGTATATGAATAACATGATGTTTTTCAATGGCAAAAATCAATGAATATTGTAAATGCACAAACAGTAATTTCTCCGCATTGCAAGTTGCAATTCTGAAATTTTTTGCTTTTTCCTGCTCCTCTTAGCATGATAAAGAAGATTCAAAGAGAGTGAGATTCCGGCTCCTTTCATTCAGTCAGTAGCTTCAATCATTTCTGGACGTTTTTCAATGGCAAAAATCAATGAATATTGTAAATGCACAAACAGTAATTTCTCCGCATTGCAAGGTGCAATTCTGAAATTTTTTGCTTTTTCCTGCTCCTCTTAGCATGATAAAGAAGATTCAAAGAGAGTGAGATGCCAGCTCCTTTCATTCAGTCAGTAGCTTCAATCATTTCTGGACGTTTTTCAATGGCAAAAATCAATGAATATTGTAAATGCACAAACAGTAATTTCTCCGCATTGCAAGATGAAATTCTGAAATTTTTTGCTTTTTCCTGCTCCTCTTAGCATGATAAAGAAGATTCAAAGAGAGTGAGATGCCAGCTCCTTTCATTCAGTCAGTAGCTTCAATCATTTCTGGACGTTTTTCAATGGCAAAAATCAATGAATATTGTAAATGCACAAACAGTAATTTCTCCGCATTGCAAGGTGCAATTCTGAAATTTTTTGCTTTTTCCTGCTCCTCTTAGCATGATAAAGAAGATTCAAAGAGAGTGAGATGCCAGCTCCTTTCATTCAGTCAGTAGCTTCAATCATTTCTGGTATATGAATAACATGATGTTTTTCAATGGCAAAAATCAATGAATATTGTAAATGCACAAACAGTAATTTCTCCGCATTGCAAGGTGCAATTCTGAAATTTTTTGCTTTTTCCTGCTCCTCTTAGCATGATAAAGAAGATTCAAAGAGAGTGAGATGCCAGCTCCTTTCATTCAGTCAGTAGCTTCAATCATTTCTGGACGTTTTTCAATGGCAAAAATCAATGAATATTGTAAATGCACAAACAGTAATTTCTCCGCATTGCAAGGTGCAATTCTGAAATTTTTTGCTTTTTCCTGCTCCTCTTAGCATGATAAAGAAGATTCAAAGAGAGTGAGATGCCAGCTCCTTTCATTCAGTCAGTAGCTTCAGTCATTTCTGGAAGTTTTTCAATGGCAAAAATCAATGAATATTGTAAATGCACAAACAGTAATTTCTCCGCATTGCAAGGTGCAATTCTGAAATTTTTTGCTTTTTCCTGCTCCTCTTAGCATGATAAAGAAGATTCAAAGAGAGTGAGATGCCAGCTCCTTTCATTCAGTCAGTAGCTTCAAACATTTCTGGTATAAACATTTCTGGACGTTTTTCAATGGCAAAAATCAATGAATATTGTAAATGCACAAACAGTAATATCTCCACATTGCAAGGTGCAATGCTGAAATTTTTTTTGCTTTTTCCTGCTAATCCTAGCATGATAAAGAAGATTCAAATAGAGTGAGATGCCAGCTCCTTTCATTCAGTCAGTAGCTTCAAACATTTCTGGACGTTTTTCAATGGCAAAAATCAATGAATATTGTAAATGCACAAACAGTAATATCTCCACATTGCAAGGTGCAATTCTGAAATTTTTTGCTTTTTCCTGCTAATCCTAGCATGATAAAGAATATTCAAAGAGAGTGAGATGTCAGCTCCTTTCATTCAGTCAGTAGCTTCAAACATTTCTGGTATATGAATAACATGATGTTTTTCAATGGCAAAAATCAATGAATATTGTAAATGCACAAACAGTAATATCTCCACATTGCAAGGTGCAATTCTGAAATTTTTTGCTTTTTCCTGCTAATCCTAGCATGATAAAGAAGATTCAAAGAGAGTGAGATGCCAGCTCCTTTCATTCAGTCAGTAGCTTCAAACATTTCTGGACGTTTTTCAATGGCAAAAATCAATGAATATTGTAAATGCACAAACAGTAATATCTCCACATTGCAAGGTGCAATTCTGAAATTTTTTGCTTTTTCCTGCTACTCCTAGCATGATAAAGAAGATTCAAAGAGAGTGAGATGCCAGCTCCTTTCATTCAGTCAGTAGCTTCAATCATTTCTGGACGTTTTTCAATGGCAAAAATCAATGAATATTGTAAATGCACAAACAGTAATTTCTCCGCATTGCAAGGTGCAATTCTGAATTTTTTTGCTTTTTCCTGCTCCTCTTAGCATGGTAAAGAAGATTCAAAGAGAGTGAGATGCCAGCTCCTTTCATTCAGTCAGTAGCTTCAGTCATTTCTGGACGTTTTTCAATGGCAAAAATCAATGAATATTGTAAATGCACAAAAAGTAATTTCTCCGCATTGCAAGGTGCAATTCTGAAATTTTTTGCTTTTTCCTGCTCCTCTTAGCATGATAAAGAAGATTCAAAGAGAGTGAGATGCCAGCTCCTTTCATTCAGTCAGTAGCTTCAAACATTTCTGGTATAAACATTTCTGGACGTTTTTCAATGGCAAAAATCAATGAATATTGTAAATGCACAAACAGTAATATCTCCACATTGCAAGGTGCAATTCTGAAATTTTTTGCTTTTTCCTGCTAATCCTAGCATGATAAAGAAGATTCAAATAGAGTGAGATGCCAGCTCCTTTCATTCAGTCAGTAGCTTCAAACATTTCTGGACGTTTTTCAATGGCAAAAATCAATGAATATTGTAAATGCACAAACAGTAATTTCTCCGCATTGCAAGGTGCAATTCTGAAATTTTTTGCTTTTTCCTGCTCCTCTTAGCATGATAAAGAAGATTCAAAGAGAGTGAGATGCCAGCTCCTTTCATTCAGTCAGTAGCTTCAATCATTTCTGGACGTTTTTCAATGGCAAAAATCAATGAATATTGTAAATGCACAAACAGTAATTTCTCCGCATTGCAAGGTGCAATTCTGAAATTTTTTGCTTTTTCCTGCTCCTATTAGCATGATAAAGAAGATTCAAAGAGAGTGAGATGCCAGCTTCTTTCATTGTCAGTAGCTTCAAACATTTCTGGGATATGAATAACATGATGTTTTTCAATGGCAAAAATTAATGAATATTGTAAATGCACAAACAGTAATTTCTCCGCATTGCAAGGTGCAATTCTGAAATTTTTTGCTTTTTCCTGCTCCTCTTAGCATGATAAAGAAGATTCAAAGAGAGTGAGATGCCAGCTCCTTTCATTCAGTCAGTAGCTTCAATCATTTCTGGACGTTTTTCAATGGCAAAAATCAATGAATATTGTAAATGCACAAACAGTAATTTCTCCGCATTGCAAGGTGCAATTCTGAAATTTTTTGCTTTTTCCTGCTCCTCTTAGCATGATAAAGAAGATTCAAAGAGAGTGAGATGCCAGCTCCTTTCATTCAGTCAGTAGCTTCAATCATTTCTGGACGTTTTTCAATGGCAAAAATCAATGAATATTGTAAATGCACAAACAGTAATTTCTCCGCATTGCAAGGTGCAATTCTGAAATTTTTTGCTTTTTCCTGCTCCTCTTAGCATGATAAAGAAGATTCAAAGAGAGTGAGATGCCAGCTCCTTTCATTCAGTCAGTAGCTTCAATCATTTCTGGTATATGAATAACATGATGTTTTTCAATGGCAAAAATCAATGAATATTGTAAATGCACAAACAGTAATTTCTCCGCATTGCAAGTTGCAATTCTGAAATTTTTTGCTTTTTCCTGCTCCTCTTAGCATGATAAAGAAGATTCAAAGAGAGTGAGATTCCGGCTCCTTTCATTCAGTCAGTAGCTTCAATCATTTCTGGACGTTTTTCAATGGCAAAAATCAATGAATATTGTAAATGCACAAACAGTAATTTCTCCGCATTGCAAGGTGCAATTCTGAAATTTTTTGCTTTTTCCTGCTCCTCTTAGCATGATAAAGAAGATTCAAAGAGAGTGAGATGCCAGCTCCTTTCATTCAGTCAGTAGCTTCAATCATTTCTGGACGTTTTTCAATGGCAAAAATCAATGAATATTGTAAATGCACAAACAGTAATTTCTCCGCATTGCAAGATGAAATTCTGAAATTTTTTGCTTTTTCCTGCTCCTCTTAGCATGATAAAGAAGATTCAAAGAGAGTGAGATGCCAGCTCCTTTCATTCAGTCAGTAGCTTCAATCATTTCTGGACGTTTTTCAATGGCAAAAATCAATGAATATTGTAAATGCACAAACAGTAATTTCTCCGCATTGCAAGGTGCAATTCTGAAATTTTTTGCTTTTTCCTGCTCCTCTTAGCATGATAAAGAAGATTCAAAGAGAGTGAGATGCCAGCTCCTTTCATTCAGTCAGTAGCTTCAATCATTTCTGGTATATGAATAACATGATGTTTTTCAATGGCAAAAATCAATGAATATTGTAAATGCACAAACAGTAATTTCTCCGCATTGCAAGGTGCAATTCTGAAATTTTTTGCTTTTTCCTGCTCCTCTTAGCATGATAAAGAAGATTCAAAGAGAGTGAGATGCCAGCTCCTTTCATTCAGTCAGTAGCTTCAATCATTTCTGGACGTTTTTCAATGGCAAAAATCAATGAATATTGTAAATGCACAAACAGTAATTTCTCCGCATTGCAAGGTGCAATTCTGAAATTTTTTGCTTTTTCCTGCTCCTCTTAGCATGATAAAGAAGATTCAAAGAGAGTGAGATGCCAGCTCCTTTCATTCAGTCAGTAGCTTCAGTCATTTCTGGAAGTTTTTCAATGGCAAAAATCAATGAATATTGTAAATGCACAAACAGTAATTTCTCCGCATTGCAAGGTGCAATTCTGAAATTTTTTGCTTTTTCCTGCTCCTCTTAGCATGATAAAGAAGATTCAAAGAGAGTGAGATGCCAGCTCCTTTCATTCAGTCAGTAGCTTCAAACATTTCTGGTATAAACATTTCTGGACGTTTTTCAATGGCAAAAATCAATGAATATTGTAAATGCACAAACAGTAATATCTCCACATTGCAAGGTGCAATGCTGAAATTTTTTTTGCTTTTTCCTGCTAATCCTAGCATGATAAAGAAGATTCAAATAGAGTGAGATGCCAGCTCCTTTCATTCAGTCAGTAGCTTCAAACATTTCTGGACGTTTTTCAATGGCAAAAATCAATGAATATTGTAAATGCACAAACAGTAATATCTCCACATTGCAAGGTGCAATTCTGAAATTTTTTGCTTTTTCCTGCTAATCCTAGCATGATAAAGAATATTCAAAGAGAGTGAGATGTCAGCTCCTTTCATTCAGTCAGTAGCTTCAAACATTTCTGGTATATGAATAACATGATGTTTTTCAATGGCAAAAATCAATGAATATTGTAAATGCACAAACAGTAATATCTCCACATTGCAAGGTGCAATTCTGAAATTTTTTGCTTTTTCCTGCTAATCCTAGCATGATAAAGAAGATTCAAAGAGAGTGAGATGCCAGCTCCTTTCATTCAGTCAGTAGCTTCAAACATTTCTGGACGTTTTTCAATGGCAAAAATCAATGAATATTGTAAATGCACAAACAGTAATATCTCCACATTGCAAGGTGCAATTCTGAAATTTTTTGCTTTTTCCTGCTACTCCTAGCATGATAAAGAAGATTCAAAGAGAGTGAGATGCCAGCTCCTTTCATTCAGTCAGTAGCTTCAATCATTTCTGGACGTTTTTCAATGGCAAAAATCAATGAATATTGTAAATGCACAAACAGTAATTTCTCCGCATTGCAAGGTGCAATTCTGAATTTTTTTGCTTTTTCCTGCTCCTCTTAGCATGGTAAAGAAGATTCAAAGAGAGTGAGATGCCAGCTCCTTTCATTCAGTCAGTAGCTTCAGTCATTTCTGGACGTTTTTCAATGGCAAAAATCAATGAATATTGTAAATGCACAAAAAGTAATTTCTCCGCATTGCAAGGTGCAATTCTGAAATTTTTTGCTTTTTCCTGCTCCTCTTAGCATGATAAAGAAGATTCAAAGAGAGTGAGATGCCAGCTCCTTTCATTCAGTCAGTAGCTTCAAACATTTCTGGTATAAACATTTCTGGACGTTTTTCAATGGCAAAAATCAATGAATATTGTAAATGCACAAACAGTAATATCTCCACATTGCAAGGTGCAATTCTGAAATTTTTTGCTTTTTCCTGCTAATCCTAGCATGATAAAGAAGATTCAAATAGAGTGAGATGCCAGCTCCTTTCATTCAGTCAGTAGCTTCAAACATTTCTGGACGTTTTTCAATGGCAAAATTCAATGAATATTGTAAATGCACAAACAGTAATATCTCCACATTGCAAGGTGCAATTCTGAAATTTTTTGCTTTTTCCTGCTAATCCTAGCATGATAAAGAAGATTCAAAGAGAGTGAGATGCCAGCTCCTTTCATTCAGTCAGTAGCTTCAATCATTTCTGGACGTTTTTCAATGGCAAAAATCAATGAATATTGTAAATGCACAAACAGTAATTTCTCCGCATTGCAAGGTGCAATTCTGAAATTTTTTGCTTTTTCCTGCTCCTCTTAGCATGATAAAGAAGATTCAAAGAGAGTGAGATGCCAGCTCCTTTCATTCAGTCAGTAGCTTCAATCATTTCTGGACGTTTTTCAATGGCAAAAATCAATGAATATTGTAAATGCACAAACAGTAATTTCTCCGCATTGCAAGGTGCAATTCTGAAATTTTTTGCTTTTTCCTGCTCCTCTTAGCATGATAAAGAAGATTCAAAGAGAGTGAGATGCCAGCTCCTTTCATTCAGTCAGTAGCTTCAATCATTTCTGGTATATGAATAACATGATGTTTTTCAATGGCAAAAATCAATGAATATTGTAAATGCACAAACAGTAATTTCTCCGCATTGCAAGTTGCAATTCTGAAATTTTTTGCTTTTTCCTGCTCCTCTTAGCATGATAAAGAAGATTCAAAGAGAGTGAGATTCCGGCTCCTTTCATTCAGTCAGTAGCTTCAATCATTTCTGGACGTTTTTCAATGGCAAAAATCAATGAATATTGTAAATGCACAAACAGTAATTTCTCCGCATTGCAAGGTGCAATTCTGAAATTTTTTGCTTTTTCCTGCTCCTCTTAGCATGATAAAGAAGATTCAAAGAGAGTGAGATGCCAGCTCCTTTCATTCAGTCAGTAGCTTCAATCATTTCTGGACGTTTTTCAATGGCAAAAATCAATGAATATTGTAAATGCACAAACAGTAATTTCTCCGCATTGCAAGATGAAATTCTGAAATTTTTTGCTTTTTCCTGCTCCTCTTAGCATGATAAAGAAGATTCAAAGAGAGTGAGATGCCAGCTCCTTTCATTCAGTCAGTAGCTTCAATCATTTCTGGACGTTTTTCAATGGCAAAAATCAATGAATATTGTAAATGCACAAACAGTAATTTCTCCGCATTGCAAGGTGCAATTCTGAAATTTTTTGCTTTTTCCTGCTCCTCTTAGCATGATAAAGAAGATTCAAAGAGAGTGAGATGCCAGCTCCTTTCATTCAGTCAGTAGCTTCAATCATTTCTGGTATATGAATAACATGATGTTTTTCAATGGCAAAAATCAATGAATATTGTAAATGCACAAACAGTAATTTCTCCGCATTGCAAGGTGCAATTCTGAAATTTTTTGCTTTTTCCTGCTCCTCTTAGCATGATAAAGAAGATTCAAAGAGAGTGAGATGCCAGCTCCTTTCATTCAGTCAGTAGCTTCAATCATTTCTGGACGTTTTTCAATGGCAAAAATCAATGAATATTGTAAATGCACAAACAGTAATTTCTCCGCATTGCAAGGTGCAATTCTGAAATTTTTTGCTTTTTCCTGCTCCTCTTAGCATGATAAAGAAGATTCAAAGAGAGTGAGATGCCAGCTCCTTTCATTCAGTCAGTAGCTTCAGTCATTTCTGGAAGTTTTTCAATGGCAAAAATCAATGAATATTGTAAATGCACAAACAGTAATTTCTCCGCATTGCAAGGTGCAATTCTGAAATTTTTTGCTTTTTCCTGCTCCTCTTAGCATGATAAAGAAGATTCAAAGAGAGTGAGATGCCAGCTCCTTTCATTCAGTCAGTAGCTTCAAACATTTCTGGTATAAACATTTCTGGACGTTTTTCAATGGCAAAAATCAATGAATATTGTAAATGCACAAACAGTAATATCTCCACATTGCAAGGTGCAATGCTGAAATTTTTTTTGCTTTTTCCTGCTAATCCTAGCATGATAAAGAAGATTCAAATAGAGTGAGATGCCAGCTCCTTTCATTCAGTCAGTAGCTTCAAACATTTCTGGACGTTTTTCAATGGCAAAAATCAATGAATATTGTAAATGCACAAACAGTAATATCTCCACATTGCAAGGTGCAATTCTGAAATTTTTTGCTTTTTCCTGCTAATCCTAGCATGATAAAGAAGATTCAAAGAGAGTGAGATGTCAGCTCCTTTCATTCAGTCAGTAGCTTCAAACATTTCTGGTATATGAATAACATGATGTTTTTCAATGGCAAAAATCAATGAATATTGTAAATGCACAAACAGTAATATCTCCACATTGCAAGGTGCAATTCTGAAATTTTTTGCTTTTTCCTGCTAATCCTAGCATGATAAAGAAGATTCAAAGAGAGTGAGATGCCAGCTCCTTTCATTCAGTCAGTAGCTTCAAACATTTCTGGACGTTTTTCAATGGCAAAAATCAATGAATATTATAAATGCACAAACAGTAATTTCTCCGCATTGCATGGTGCAATTCTGAAATTTCTTGCATTTTCCTGCTCCTCTTAGCATGATAAAGAAGATTCAAAGAGAGTGAGATGCCAGCTCCTTTCATTCAGTCAGTAGCTTCAATCATTTCTGGACGTTTTTCAATGGCAAAAATCAATGAATATTGTAAATGCACAAACAGTAATTTCTCCGCATTGCAAGGTGCAATTCTGAAATTTTTTGCTTTTTCCTGCTCCTCTTAGCATGATAAAGAAGATTCAAAGAGAGTGAGATGCCAGCTCCTTTCATTCAGTCAGTAGCTTCAAACATTTCTGGTATATGAATAACATGATGTTTTTCAATGGCAAAAATCAATGAATATTGTAAATGCACAAACAGTAATTTCTCCGCATTGCAAGGTGCAATTCTGAAATTTTTTGCTTTTTCCTGCTCCTCTTAGCATGATAAAGAAGATTCAAAGAGAGTGAGATGCCAGCTCCTTTCATTCAGTCAGTAGCTTGAATCATTTCTGGACGTTTTTCAATGGCAAAAATCAATGAATATTGTAAATGCACAAACAGTAATTTCTCCGCATTGCAAGGTGCAATTCTGAAATTTTTTGCTTTTTCCTGCTCCTATTAGCATGATAAAGAAGATTCAAAGAGAGTGAGATGCCAGCTTCTTTCATTGTCAGTAGCTTCAAACATTTCTGGGATATGAATAACATGATGTTTTTCAATGGCAAAAATTAATGAATATTGTAAATGCACAAACAGTAATTTCTCCGCATTGCAAGGTGCAATTCTGAAATTTTTTGCTTTTTCCTGCTCCTCTTAGCATGATAAAGAAGATTCAAAGAGAGTGAGATGCCAGCTCCTTTCATTCAGTCAGTAGCTTCAATCATTTCTGGACGTTTTTCAATGGCAAAAATCAATGAATATTGTAAATGCACAAACAGTAATTTCTCCGCATTGCAAGGTGCAATTCTGAAATTTTTTGCTTTTTCCTGCTCCTCTTAGCATGATAAAGAAGATTCAAAGAGAGTGAGATGCCAGCTCCTTTCATTCAGTCAGTAGCTTCAATCATTTCTGGACGTTTTTCAATGGCAAAAATCAATGAATATTGTAAATGCACAAACAGTAATTTCTCCGCATTGCAAGGTGCAATTCTGAAATTTTTTGCTTTTTCCTGCTCCTCTTAGCATGATAAAGAAGATTCAAAGAGAGTGAGATGCCAGCTCCTTTCATTCAGTCAGTAGCTTCAATCATTTCTGGTATATGAATAACATGATGTTTTTCAATGGCAAAAATCAATGAATATTGTAAATGCACAAACAGTAATTTCTCCGCATTGCAAGTTGCAATTCTGAAATTTTTTGCTTTTTCCTGCTCCTCTTAGCATGATAAAGAAGATTCAAAGAGAGTGAGATTCCGGCTCCTTTCATTCAGTCAGTAGCTTCAATCATTTCTGGACGTTTTTCAATGGCAAAAATCAATGAATATTGTAAATGCACAAACAGTAATTTCTCCGCATTGCAAGGTGCAATTCTGAAATTTTTTGCTTTTTCCTGCTCCTCTTAGCATGATAAAGAAGATTCAAAGAGAGTGAGATGCCAGCTCCTTTCATTCAGTCAGTAGCTTCAATCATTTCTGGACGTTTTTCAATGGCAAAAATCAATGAATATTGTAAATGCACAAACAGTAATTTCTCCGCATTGCAAGATGAAATTCTGAAATTTTTTGCTTTTTCCTGCTCCTCTTAGCATGATAAAGAAGATTCAAAGAGAGTGAGATGCCAGCTCCTTTCATTCAGTCAGTAGCTTCAATCATTTCTGGACGTTTTTCAATGGCAAAAATCAATGAATATTGTAAATGCACAAACAGTAATTTCTCCGCATTGCAAGGTGCAATTCTGAAATTTTTTGCTTTTTCCTGCTCCTCTTAGCATGATAAAGAAGATTCAAAGAGAGTGAGATGCCAGCTCCTTTCATTCAGTCAGTAGCTTCAATCATTTCTGGTATATGAATAACATGATGTTTTTCAATGGCAAAAATCAATGAATATTGTAAATGCACAAACAGTAATTTCTCCGCATTGCAAGGTGCAATTCTGAAATTTTTTGCTTTTTCCTGCTCCTCTTAGCATGATAAAGAAGATTCAAAGAGAGTGAGATGCCAGCTCCTTTCATTCAGTCAGTAGCTTCAATCATTTCTGGACGTTTTTCAATGGCAAAAATCAATGAATATTGTAAATGCACAAACAGTAATTTCTCCGCATTGCAAGGTGCAATTCTGAAATTTTTTGCTTTTTCCTGCTCCTCTTAGCATGATAAAGAAGATTCAAAGAGAGTGAGATGCCAGCTCCTTTCATTCAGTCAGTAGCTTCAGTCATTTCTGGAAGTTTTTCAATGGCAAAAATCAATGAATATTGTAAATGCACAAACAGTAATTTCTCCGCATTGCAAGGTGCAATTCTGAAATTTTTTGCTTTTTCCTGCTCCTCTTAGCATGATAAAGAAGATTCAAAGAGAGTGAGATGCCAGCTCCTTTCATTCAGTCAGTAGCTTCAAACATTTCTGGTATAAACATTTCTGGACGTTTTTCAATGGCAAAAATCAATGAATATTGTAAATGCACAAACAGTAATATCTCCACATTGCAAGGTGCAATGCTGAAATTTTTTTTGCTTTTTCCTGCTAATCCTAGCATGATAAAGAAGATTCAAATAGAGTGAGATGCCAGCTCCTTTCATTCAGTCAGTAGCTTCAAACATTTCTGGACGTTTTTCAATGGCAAAAATCATTGAATATTGTAAATGCACAAACAGTAATATCTCCACATTGCAAGGTGCAATTCTGAAATTTTTTGCTTTTTCCTGCTAATCCTAGCATGATAAAGAATATTCAAAGAGAGTGAGATGTCAGCTCCTTTCATTCAGTCAGTAGCTTCAAACATTTCTGGTATATGAATAACATGATGTTTTTCAATGGCAAAAATCAATGAATATTGTAAATGCACAAACAGTAATATCTCCACATTGCAAGGTGCAATTCTGAAATTTTTTGCTTTTTCCTGCTAATCCTAGCATGATAAAGAAGATTCAAAGAGAGTGAGATGCCAGCTCCTTTCATTCAGTCAGTAGCTTCAAACATTTCTGGACGTTTTTCAATGGCAAAAATCAATGAATATTGTAAATGCACAAACAGTAATATCTCCACATTGCAAGGTGCAATTCTGAAATTTTTTGCTTTTTCCTGCTACTCCTAGCATGATAAAGAAGATTCAAAGAGAGTGAGATGCCAGCTCCTTTCATTCAGTCAGTAGCTTCAATCATTTCTGGACGTTTTTCAATGGCAAAAATCAATGAATATTGTAAATGCACAAACAGTAATTTCTCCGCATTGCAAGGTGCAATTCTGAATTTTTTTGCTTTTTCCTGCTCCTCTTAGCATGGTAAAGAAGATTCAAAGAGAGTGAGATGCCAGCTCCTTTCATTCAGTCAGTAGCTTCAGTCATTTCTGGACGTTTTTCAATGGCAAAAATCAATGAATATTGTAAATGCACAAAAAGTAATTTCTCCGCATTGCAAGGTGCAATTCTGAAATTTTTTGCTTTTTCCTGCTCCTCTTAGCATGATAAAGAAGATTCAAAGAGAGTGAGATGCCAGCTCCTTTCATTCAGTCAGTAGCTTCAAACATTTCTGGTATAAACATTTCTGGACGTTTTTCAATGGCAAAAATCAATGAATATTGTAAATGCACAAACAGTAATATCTCCACATTGCAAGGTGCAATTCTGAAATTTTTTGCTTTTTCCTGCTAATCCTAGCATGATAAAGAAGATTCAAATAGAGTGAGATGCCAGCTCCTTTCATTCAGTCAGTAGCTTCAAACATTTCTGGACGTTTTTCAATGGCAAAATTCAATGAATATTGTAAATGCACAAACAGTAATATCTCCACATTGCAAGGTGCAATTCTGAAATTTTTTGCTTTTTCCTGCTAATCCTAGCATGATAAAGAAGATTCAAAGAGAGTGAGATGCCAGCTCCTTTCATTCAGTCAGTAGCTTCAATCATTTCTGGACGTTTTTCAATGGCAAAAATCAATGAATATTGTAAATGCACAAACAGTAATTTCTCCGCATTGCAAGGTGCAATTCTGAAATTTTTTGCTTTTTCCTGCTCCTCTTAGCATGATAAAGAAGATTCAAAGAGAGTGAGATGCCAGCTCCTTTCATTCAGTCAGTAGCTTCAATCATTTCTGGATGTTTTTCAATGGCAAAAATCAATGAATATTGTAAATGCACAAACAGTAATTTCTCCGCATTGCAAGGTGCAATTCTGAAATTTTTTGCTTTTTCCTGCTCCTCTTAGCATGATAAAGAAGATTCAAAGAGAGTGAGATGCCAGCTCCTTTCATTCAGTCAGTAGCTTCAATCATTTCTGGTATATGAATAACATGATGTTTTTCAATGGCAAAAATCAATGAATATTGTAAATGCACAAACAGTAATTTCTCCGCATTGCAAGGTGCAATTCTGAAATTTTTTGCTTTTTCCTGCTCCTCTTAGCATGATAAAGAAGATTCAAAGAGAGTGAGATGCCAGCTCCTTTCATTCAGTCAGTAGCTTCAAACATTTCTGGTATAAACATTTCTGGATGTTTTTCAATGGCAAAAATCAATGAATATTGTAAATGCACAAACAGTAATATCTCCACATTGCAAGGTGCAATGCTGAAATTTTTTGCTTTTTCCTGCTAATCCTAGGATGATAAAGAAGATTCAAATAGAGTGAGATGCCAGCTCCTTTCATTCAGTCAGTAGCTTCAAACATTTCTGGACGTTTTTCAATGGCAAAAATCAATGAATATTGTAAATGCACAAACAGTAATATCTCCACATTGCAAGGTGCAATTCTGAATTTTTTTGCTTTTTCCTGCTAATCCTAGCATGATAAAGAAGATTCAAAGAGAGTGAGATGTCAGCTCCTTTCATTCAGTCAGTAGCTTCAAACATTTCTGGTATATGAATAACATGATGTTTTTCAATGGCAAAAATCAATGAATATTGTAAATGCACAAACAGTAATATCTCCACATTGCAAGGTGCAATTCTGAAATTTTTTGCTTTTTCCTGCTAATCCTAGCATGATAAAGAAGATTCAAAGAGAGTGAGATGCCAGCTCCTTTCATTCAGTCAGTAGCTTCAAACATTTCTGGACGTTTTTCAATGGCAAAAATCAATGAATATTGTAAATGCACAAACAATAATATCTCCACATTGCAAGGTGCAATTCTGAAATTTTTTGCTTTTTCCTGCTACTCCTAGCATGATAAAGAAGATTCAAAGAGAGTGAGATGCCAGCTCCTTTCATTCAGTCAGTAGCTTCAAACATTTCTGGACGTTTTTCAATGGCAAAAATCAATGAATATTGTAAATGCACAAACAGTAATATCTCCACATTGCAAGGTGCAATTCTGAAATTTTTTGCTTTTTCCTGCTAATCCTAGCATGATAAAGAAGATTCAAAGAGAGTGAGATGCCAGCTCCTTTCATTCAGTCAGTAGCTTCAATCATTTCTGGACGTTTTTCAATGGCAAAAATCAATGAATATTGTAAATGCACAAACAGTAATTTCTCCGCATTGCAAGGTGCAATTCTGAATTTTTTTGCTTTTTCCTGCTCCTCTTAGCATGGTAAAGAAGATTCAAAGAGAGTGAGATGCCAGCTCCTTTCATTCAGTCAGTAGCTTCAGTCATTTCTGGACGTTTTTCAATGGCAAAAATCAATGAATATTGTAAATGCACAAAAAGTAATTTCTCCGCATTGCAAGGTGCAATTCTGAAATTTTTTGCTTTTTCCTGCTCCTCTTAGCATGATAAAGAAGATTCAAAGAGAGTGAGATGCCAGCTCCTTTCATTCAGTCAGTAGCTTCAAACATTTCTGGTATAAACATTTCTGGACGTTTTTCAATGGCAAAAATCAATGAATATTGTAAATGCACAAACAGTAATATCTCCACATTGCAAGGTGCAATTCTGAAATTTTTTGCTTTTTCCTGCTAATCCTAGCATGATAAAGAAGATTCAAATAGAGTGAGATGCCAGCTCCTTTCATTCAGTCAGTAGCTTCAAACATTTCTGGACGTTTTTCAATGGCAAAATTCAATGAATATTGTAAATGCACAAACAGTAATATCTCCACATTGCAAGGTGCAATTCTGAAATTTTTTGCTTTTTCCTGCTAATCCTAGCATGATAAAGAAGATTCAAAGAGAGTGAGATGCCAGCTCCTTTCATTCAGTCAGTAGCTTCAATCATTTCTGGACGTTTTTCAATGGCAAAAATCAATGAATATTGTAAATGCACAAACAGTAATTTCTCCGCATTGCAAGGTGCAATTCTGAAATTTTTTGCTTTTTCCTGCTCCTCTTAGCATGATAAAGAAGATTCAAAGAGAGTGAGATGCCAGCTCCTTTCATTCAGTCAGTAGCTTCAATCATTTCTGGATGTTTTTCAATGGCAAAAATCAATGAATATTGTAAATGCACAAACAGTAATTTCTCCGCATTGCAAGGTGCAATTCTGAAATTTTTTGCTTTTTCCTGCTCCTCTTAGCATGATAAAGAAGATTCAAAGAGAGTGAGATGCCAGCTCCTTTCATTCAGTCAGTAGCTTCAATCATTTCTGGTATATGAATAACATGATGTTTTTCAATGGCAAAAATCAATGAATATTGTAAATGCACAAACAGTAATTTCTCCGCATTGCAAGGTGCAATTCTGAAATTTTTTGCTTTTTCCTGCTCCTCTTAGCATGATAAAGAAGATTCAAAGAGAGTGAGATGCCAGCTCCTTTCATTCAGTCAGTAGCTTCAAACATTTCTGGTATAAACATTTCTGGATGTTTTTCAATGGCAAAAATCAATGAATATTGTAAATGCACAAACAGTAATATCTCCACATTGCAAGGTGCAATGCTGAAATTTTTTGCTTTTTCCTGCTAATCCTAGGATGATAAAGAAGATTCAAATAGAGTGAGATGCCAGCTCCTTTCATTCAGTCAGTAGCTTCAAACATTTCTGGACGTTTTTCAATGGCAAAAATCAATGAATATTGTAAATGCACAAACAGTAATATCTCCACATTGCAAGGTGCAATTCTGAATTTTTTTGCTTTTTCCTGCTAATCCTAGCATGATAAAGAAGATTCAAAGAGAGTGAGATGTCAGCTCCTTTCATTCAGTCAGTAGCTTCAAACATTTCTGGTATATGAATAACATGATGTTTTTCAATGGCAAAAATCAATGAATATTGTAAATGCACAAACAGTAATATCTCCACATTGCAAGGTGCAATTCTGAAATTTTTTGCTTTTTCCTGCTAATCCTAGCATGATAAAGAAGATTCAAAGAGAGTGAGATGCCAGCTCCTTTCATTCAGTCAGTAGCTTCAAACATTTCTGGACGTTTTTCAATGGCAAAAATCAATGAATATTGTAAATGCACAAACAGTAATATCTCCACATTGCAAGGTGCAATTCTGAAATTTTTTGCTTTTTCCTGCTACTCCTAGCATGATAAAGAAGATTCAAAGAGAGTGAGATGCCAGCTCCTTTCATTCAGTCAGTAGCTTCAAACATTTCTGGACGTTTTTCAATGGCAAAAATCAATGAATATTGTAAATGCACAAACAGTAATATCTCCACATTGCAAGGTGCAATTCTGAAATTTTTTGCTTTTTCCTGCTAATCCTAGCATGATAAAGAAGATTCAAAGAGAGTGAGATGCCAGCTCCTTTCATTCAGTCAGTAGCTTCAATCATTTCTGGACGTTTTTCAATGGCAAAAATCAATGAATATTGTAAATGCACAAACAGTAATTTCTCCGCATTGCAAGGTGCAATTCTGAAATTTTTTGCTTTTTCCTGCTCCTCTTAGCATGATAAAGAAGATTCAAAGAGAGTGAGATGCCAGCTCCTTTCATTCAGTCAGTAGCTTCAATCATTTCTGGACGTTTTTCAATGGCAAAAATCAATGAATATTGTAAATGCACAAACAGTAATTTCTCCGCATTGCAAGGTGCAATTCTGAAATTTTTTGCTTTTTCCTGCTCCTCTTAGCATGATAATGAAGATTCAAAGAGAGTGAGATGCCAGCTCCTTTCATTCAGTCAGTAGCTTCAATCATTTCTGGTATATGAATAACATGATGTTTTTCAATGGCAAAAATCAATGAATATTGTAAATGCACAAACAGTAATTTCTCCGCATTGCAAGTTGCAATTCTGAAATTTTTTGCTTTTTCCTGCTCCTCTTAGCATGATAAAGAAGATTCAAAGAGAGTGAGATGCCAGCTCCTTTCATTCAGTCAGTAGCTTCAATCATTTCTGGACGTTTTTCAATGGCAAAAATCATTGAATATTGTAAATGCACAAACAGTAATTTCTCCGCATTGCAAGGTGCAATTCTGAAATTTTTTGCTTTTTCCTGCTCCTCTTAGCATGATAAAGAAGATTCAAAGAGAGTGAGATGCCAGCTCCTTTCATTCAGTCAGTAGCTTCAATCATTTCTGGACGTTTTTCAATGGCAAAAATCAATGAATATTGTAAATGCACAAACAGTAATTTCTCCGCATTGCAAGGTGCAATTCTGAAATTTTTTGCTTTTTCCTGCTCCTCTTAGCATGATAAATAAGATTCAAAGAGAGTGAGATGCCAGCTCCTTTCATTCAGTCAGTAGCTTCAATCATTTCTGGACGTTTTTCAATGGCAAAAATCAATGAATATTGTAAATGCACAAACAGTAATTTCTCCGCATTGCAAGGTGCAATTCTGAAATTTTTTGCTTTTTCCTGCTCCTCTTAGCATGATAAAGAAGATTCAAAGAGAGTGAGATGCCAGCTCCTTTCATTCAGTCAGTAGCTTCAATCATTTCTGGTATATGAATAACATGATGTTTTTCAATGGCAAAAATCAATGAATATTGTAAATGCACAAACAGTAATTTCTCCGCATTGCAAGGTGCAATTCTGAAATTTTTTGCTTTTTCCTGCTCCTCTTAGCATGATAAAGAAGATTCAAAGAGCGTGAGATGCCAGCTCCTTTCATTCAGTCAGTAGCTTCAATCATTTCTGGATGTTTTTCAATGGCAAAAATCAATGAATATTGTAAATGCACAAACAGTAATTTCTCCGCATTGCAAGGTGCAATTCTGAAATTTTTTGCTTTTTCCTGCTCCTCTTAGCATGATAAAGAAGATTCAAAGAGAGTGAGATGCCAGCTCCTTTCATTCAGTCAGTAGCTTCAGTCATTTCTGGACGTTTTTCAATGGCAAAAATCAATGAATATTGTAAATACACAAACAGTAATTTCTCCGCATTGCAACGTGCAATTCTGAAATTTTTTGCTTTTTCCTGCTCCTCTTAGCATGATAAAGAAGATTCAAAGAGAGTGAGATGCCAGCTCCTTTCATTCAGTCAGTAGCTTCAAACATTTCTGGTATAAACATTTCTGGACGTTTTTCAATGGCAAAAATAAATGAATATTGTAAATGCACAAACAGTAATATCTCCACATTGCATGGTGCAATTCTGAAATTTTTTGCTTTTTCCTGCTAATCCTAGCATGATAAAGAAGATTCAAATAGAGTGAGATGCCAGCTCCTTTCATTCAGTCAGTAGCTTCAAACATTTCTGGACGTTTTTCAATGGCAAAATTCAATGAATATTGTAAATGCACAAACAGTAATATCTCCACATTGCAAGGTGCAATTCTGAAATTTTTTGCTTTTTCCTGCTAATCCTAGCATGATAAAGAAGATTCAAAGAGAGTGAGATGCCAGCTCCTTTCATTCAGTCAGTAGCTGCAATCATTTCTGGACGTTTTTCAATGGCAAAAATCAATGAATATTGTAAATGCACAAACAGTAATTTCTCCGCATTGCAAGGTGCAATTCTGAAATTTTTTGCTTTTTCCTGCTCCTCTTAGCATGATAAAGAAGATTCAAAGAGAGTGAGATGCCAGCTCCTTTCATTCAGTCAGTAGCTTCAATCATTTCTGGACGTTTTTCAATGGCAAAAATCAATGAATATTGTAACTGCACAAACAGTAATTTCTCCGCATTGCAAGGTGCAATTCTGAAATTTTTTGCTTTTTCCTGCTCCTCTTAGCATGATAAAGAAGATTCAAAGAGAGTGAGATGCCAGCTCCTTTCATTCAGTCAGTAGCTTCAATCATTTCTGGTATATGAATAACATGATGTTTTTCAATGGCAAAAATCAATGAATATTGTAAATGCACAAACAGTAATTTCTCCGCATTGCAAGGTGCAATTCTGAAATTTTTTGCTTTTTCCTGCTCCTCTTAGCATGATAAAGAAGATTCAAAGAGAGTGAGATGCCAGCTCCTTTCATTCAGTCAGTAGCTTCAATCATTTCTGGACGTTTTTCAATGGCAAAAATCAATGAATATTGTAAATGCACAAACAGTAATTTCTCCGCATTGCAAGGTGTAATTCTGAAATTTTTTGCTTTTTCCTGCTCCTCTTAGCATGATAAAGAAGATTCTAAGAGAGTGAGATGCCAGCTCCTTTCATTCAGTCAGTAGCTTCAATCATTTCTGGACGTTTTTCAATGGCAAAAATCAATGAATATTGTAAATGCACAAACAGTAATTTCTCCGCATTGCAAGGTGCAGTTCTGAATTTTTTTGCTTTTTCCTGATCCTCTTAGCATGATAAAGAAGATTCAAAGAGAGTGAGATGCCAGTTCCTTTCATTCAGTCAGTAGCTTCAATCATTTCTGGTATATGAATAACATGATGTTTTTCAATGGCAAAAATCAATGAATATTGTAAATGCACAAACAGTAATTTCTCCGCATTGCAAGGTGCAATTCTGAAATTTTTTGCTTTTTCCTGCTCCTCTTAGCATGATAAAGAAGATTCAAAGAGAGTGAGATGCCAGCTCCTTTCATTCAGTCAGTAGCTTCAAACATTTCTGGTATATGAATAACATGATGTTTTTCAATGGCAAAAATCAATGAATATTGTAAATGCACAAACAGTAATTTCTCCGCATTGCAAGGTGCAATTCTGAAATTTTTTGCTTTTTCCTGCTCCTCTTAGCATGATAAAGAAGATTCAAAGAGAGTGAGATGCCAGCTCCTTTCATTCAGTCAGTAGCTTCAATCATTTCTGGACGTTTTTCAATGGCAAAAATCAATGAATATTGTAAATGCACAAACAGTAATTTCTCCGCATTGCAAGGTGCAATTCTGAAATTTTTTGCTTTTTCCTGCTCCTCTTAGCATGATAAAGAAGATTCAAAGAGAGTGAGATGCCAGCTCCTTTCATTCAGTCAGTAGCTTCAGTCATTTCTGGACGTTTTTCAATGGCAAAAATCAATGAATATTGTAAATGCACAAACAGTAATTTCTCCGCATTGCAAGGTGCAATTCTGAAATTTTTTGCTTTTTCCTGCTCCTCTTAGCATGATAAAGAAGATTCAAAGAGAGTGAGATGCCAGCTCCTTTCATTCAGTCAGTAGCTTCAAACATTTCTGGTATAAACATTTCTGGACGTTTTTCAATGGCAAAAATCAATGAATATTGTAAATGCACAAACAGTAATATCTCCACATTGCAAGGTGCAATTCTGAAATTTTTTGCTTTTTCCTGCTAATCCTAGCATGATAAAGAAGATTCAAATAGAGTGAGATGCCAGCTCCTTTCATTCAGTCAGTAGCTTCAAACATTTCTGGACGTTTTTCAATGGCAAAATTCAATGAATATTGTAAATGCACAAACAGTAATATCTCCACATTGCAAGGTGCAATTCTGAAATTTTTTGCTTTTTCCTGCTAATCCTAGCATGATAAAGAAGATTCAAAGAGAGTGAGATGCCAGCTCCTTTCATTCAGTCAGTAGCTTCAATCATTTCTGGATGTTTTTCAATGGCAAAAATCAATGAATATTGTAAATGCACAAACAGTAATTTCTCCGCATTGCAAGGTGCAATTCTGAAATTTTTTGCTTTTTCCTGCTCCTCTTAGCATGATAAAGAAGATTCAGAGAGTGAGATGCCAGCTCCTTTCATTCAGTCAGTAGCTTCAGTCATTTCTGGACGTTTTTCAATGGCAAAAATCAATGAATATTGTAAATGCACAAACAGTAATTTCTCCGCATTGCAAGGTGCAATTCTGAAATTTTTTGCTTTTTCCTGCTCCTCTTAGCATGATAAAGAAGATTCAAAGAGAGTGAGATGCCAGCTCCTTTCATTCAGTCAGTAGCTTCAAACATTTCTGGTATAAACATTTCTGGACGTTTTTCAATGGCAAAAATCAATGAATATTGTAAATGCACAAACAGTAATATCTCCACATTGCAAGGTGCAATTCTGAAATTTTTTGCTTTTTCCTGCTCCTCTTAGCATGATAAAGAAGATTCAAAGAGAGTGAGATGCCAGCTCCTTTCATTCAGTCAGTAGCTTCAATCATTTCTGGACGTTTTTCAATGGCAAAAATCAATGAATATTGTAAATGCACAAACAGTAATTTCTCCGCATTGCAAGGTGCAATTCTGAAATTTTTTGCTTTTTCCTGCTCCTCTTAGCATGATAAAGAAGATTCAAAGAGAGTGAGATGCCAGCTCCTTTCATTCAGTCAGTAGCTTCAATCATTTCTGGTATATGAATAACATGATGTTTTTCAATGGCAAAAATCAATGAATATTGTAAATGCACAAACAGTAATTTCTCCGCATTGCAAGGTGCAATTCTGAAATTTTTTGCTTTTTCCTGCTCCTCTTAGCATGATAAAGAAGATTCAAAGAGAGTGAGATGCCAGCTCTTTTCATTCAGTCAGTAGCTTCAATCATTTCTGGACGTTTTTCAATGGCAAAAATCAATGAATATTGTAAATGCACAAACAGTAATTTCTCCGCATTGCAAGGTGCAATTCTGAAATTTTTTGCTTTTTCCTGCTCCTCTTAGCATGATAAAGAAGATTCAAAGAGAGTGAGATGCCAGCTCCTTTCATTCAGTCAGTAGCTTCAGTCATTTCTGGACGTTTTTCAATGGCAAAAATCAATGAATATTGTAAATGCACAAACAGTAATTTCTCCGCATTGCAAGGTGCAATTCTGAAATTCTTTGCTTTTTCCTGCTCCTCTTAGCATGATAAAGAAGATTCAAAGAGAGTGAGATGCCAGCTCCTTTCATTCAGTCAGTAGCTTCAAACATTTCTGGTATAAACATTTCTGGACGTTTTTCAATGGCAAAAATCAATGAATATTGTAAATGCACAAACAGTAATATCTCCACATTGCAAGGTGCAATTCTGAAATTTTTTGCTTTTTCCTGCTAATCCTAGCATGGTAAAGAAGATTCAAATAGAGTGAGATGCCAGCTCCTTTCATTCAGTCAGTAGCTTCAAACATTTCTGGACGTTTTTCAATGGCAAAAATCAATGAATATTGTAAATGCACAAACAGTAATATCTCCACATTGCAAGGTTCAATTCTGAAATTTTTTGCTTTTTCCTGCTAATCCTAGCATGATAAAGAAGATTCAAAGAGAATGAGATGCCAGCTCCTTTCATTCAGTCAGTAGCTTCAAACATTTCTGGTATATGAATAACATGATGTTTTTCAATGGCAAAAATCAATGAATATTGTAAATGCACAAACAGTAATATCTCCATATTGCAAGGTGCAATTCTGAAATTTTTTGCTTTTTCCTGCTAATCCTAGCATGATAAAGAAGATTCAAAGAGAGTGAGATGCCAGCTCCTTTCATTCAGTCAGTAGCTTCAAACATTTCTGGACGTTTTTCAATGGCAAAAATCAATGAATATTGTAAATGCACAAACAGTAATATCTCCACATTGCAAGGTGCAATTCTGAAATTTTTTGCTTTTTCCTGCTACTCCTAGCATGATAAAGAAGATTCAAAGAGAGTGAGATGCCAGCTCCTTTCATTCAGTCAGTAGCTTCAAACATTTCTGGACGTTTTTCAATGGCAAAAATCAATGAATATTGTAAATGCACAAACAGTAATATCTCCACATTGCAAGGTGCAATTCTGAAATTTTTTGCTTTTTCCTGCTAATCCTAGCATGATAAAGAAGATTCAAAGAGAGTGAGATGCCAGCTCCTTTCATTCAGTCAGTAGCTTCAAACATTTCTGGACGTTTTTCAATGGCAAAAATCTATGAATATTGTAAATGCACAAACAGTAATTTCTCCGCATTGCAAGGTGCAATTCTGAAATTTTTTGCTTTTTCCTGCTCCTCTTAGCATGATAAAGATTCAAAGAGAGTGAGATGCCAGCTCCTTTCATTCAGTCAGTAGCTTCAATCATTTCTGGACGTTTTTCAATGGCAAAAATCAATGAATATTGTAAATGCACAAGCAGTAATTTCTCCGCATTGCAAGGTGCAATTCTGAAATTTTTTGCTTTTTCCTGCTCCTCTTAGCATGATAAAGAAGATTCAAAGAGAGTGAGATGCCAGCTCCTTTCATTCAGTCAGTAGCTTCAATCATTTCTGGACGTTTTTCAATGGCAAAAATCAATGAATATTGTAAATGCACAAACAGTAATTTCTCCGCATTGCAAGGTGCAATTCTGAAATTTTTTGCTTTTTCCTGCTCCTCTTAGCATGAAAAAGAAGTTTCAAAGAGAATGAGATGCCCGCTCCTTTCATTCAGTCAGTAGCTTCAATCATTTCTGGTATATGAATAACATGATGTTTTTCAATGGCAAAAATCAATGAATATTGTAAATGCACAAACAGTAATTTCTCCGCATTGCAAGGTGCAATTCTGAATTTTTTTGCTTTTTCCTGCTCCTCTTAGCATGATAAAGAAGATTCAAAGAGAGTGAGATGCCAGCTCCTTTCATTCAGTCAGTAGCTTCAATCATTTCTGGACGTTCTTCAATGGCAAAAATCAATGAATATTGTAAATGCACAAACAGTAATTTCTCCGCATTGCAAGGTGCAATTCTGAAATTTTTTGCTTTTTCCTGCTCCTCTTAGCATGATAAAGAAGATTCAAAGAGAGTGAGATGCCAGCTCCTTTCATTCAGTCAGTAGCTTCAAACATTTCTGGTATATGAATAACATGATGTTTTTCAATGGCAAAAATCAATGAATATTGTAAATGCACAAACAGTAATTTCTCCGCATTGCAAGGTGCAATTCTGAAATTTTTTGCTTTTTCCTGCTCCTCTTAGCATGATAAAGAAGATTCAAAGAGAGTGAGATGCCAGCTCCTTTCATTCAGTCAGTAGCTTCAATCTTTTCTGGACGTTTTTCAATGGCAAAAATCAATGAATATTGTAAATGCACAAACAGTAATTTCTCCGCATTGCAAGGTGCAATTCTGAAATTTTTTGCTTTTTCCTGCTCCTCTTAGCATGATAAAGAAGATTCAAAGAGAGTAAGATGCCAGCTCCTTTCATTCAGTCAGTAGCTTCAATCATTTCTGGTATATGAATAACATGATGTTTTTCAATGGCAAAAATCAATGAATATTGTAAATGCACAAACAGTAATTTCTCCGCATTGCAAGGTGCAATTCTGAAATTTTTTGCTTTTTCCTGCTCCTCTTAGCATGGTAAAGAAGATTCAAAGAGAGTGAGATGCCAGCTCCTTTCATTCAGTCAGTAGCTTCAATCATTTCTGGACGTTTTTCAATGGCAAAAATCAATGAATATTGTAAATGCACAAACAGTAATTTCTCCGCATTGCAAGGTGCAATTCTGAAATTTTTTGCTTTTTCCTGCTCCTCTTAGCATGATAAAGAAGATTCAAAGAGAGTGAGATGCCAGCTCCTTTCATTCAGTCAGTAGCTTCAATCATTTCTGGGTATGAATAACATGATGTTTTTCAATGGCAAAAATCAATGAATATTGTAAATGCACAAACAGTAATTTCTCCACATTGCAAGGTGCAATTCTGAAATTTTTTGCTTTTTCCTGCTCCTCTTAGCATGATAAAGAAGATTCAAAGAGAGTGAGATGCCAGCTCCTTTCATTCAGTCAGTAGCTTCAATCATTTCTGGACGTTTTTCAATGGCAAAAATCAATGAATATTGAAAATGCACAAACAGTAATTTCTCCGCATTGCAAGGTGCAATTCTGAATTTTTTTGCTTTTTCCTGCTCCTCTTAGCATGATAAAGAAGATTCAAAGAGAGTGAGATGCCAGCTCCTTTCATTCAGTCAGTAACTTCAAACATTTCTGGTATAAACATTTCTGGACGTTTTTCAATGGCAAAAATCAATGAATATTGTAAATGCACAAACAGTAATATCTCCACATTGCAAGGTGCAATTCTGAAATTTTTTGCTTTTTCCTGCTAATCCTAGCATGATAAAGAATATTCAAATAGAGTGAGATGCCAGCTCCTTTCATTCAGTCAGTAGCTTCAAACATTTCTGGACGTTTTTCAATGGCAAAAATCAATGAATATTGTAAATGCACAAACAGTAATATCTCCACATTGCAAGGTGCAATTCTGAAATTTTTTGCTTTTTCCTGCTAATCCTAGCATGATAAAGAAGATTCAAAGAGAGTGAGATGCCAGGTCCTTTCATTCAGTCAGTAGCCTCAAACATTTCTGCTATATGAATAACATGATGTTTTTTAATGGCAAAAATCAATGAATATTGTAAATGCACAAACAGTAATATCTCCACATTGCAAGGTGCAATTCTGAAATTTTTTGCTTTTTCCTGCTAATCCTAGCATGATAAAGAAGATTCAAAGAGAGTGAGATGCCAGCTCCTTTCATTCAGTCAGTAGCTTCAAACATTTCTGGACGTTTTTCAATGGCAAAAATCAATGAATATTGTAAATGCACAAACAGTAATATCTCCACATTGCAAGGTGCAATTCTGAAATTTTTTGCTTTTTCCTGCTACTCCTAGCATGATAAAGAAGATTCAAAGAGAGTGAGATGCCAGCTCCTTTCATTCAGTCAGTAGCTTCAAACATTTCTGTACGTTTTTCAATGGCAAAAATCAATGAATATTGTAAATGCACAAACAGTAATATCTCCACATTGCAAGGTGCAATTCTGAAATTTTTTGCTTTTTCCTGCTAATCCTAGCATGATAAAGAAGATTCAAAGAGAGTGAGATGCCAGCTCCTTTCATTCAGTCAGTAGCTTCAAACATTTCTGGACGTTTTTCAATGGCAAAAATCAATGAATATTGTAAATGCACAAACAGTAATATCTCCACATTGCAAGGTGCAATTCTGAAATTTTTTGCTTTTTCCTGCTAATCCTAGCATGAAAAAGAAGATTCAAAGAGAGTGAGATGCCAGCTCCTTTCATTCAGTCAGTAGCTTCAATCATTTCTGGACGTTTTTCAATGGCAAAAATCAATGAATATTGTAAATGCACAAACAGTAATTTCTCCGCATTGTAAGGTGGAATTCTGAAATTTTTTGCTTTTTCCTGCTCCTCTTAGCATGATAAAGAAGATTCAAAGATAGTGAGATGCCAGCTTCTTTCATTCAGTCAGTAGCTTCAAACATTTCTGGTAAATGAATAACATGATGTTTTTCAATGGCAAAAATCAATGAATATTGTAAATGCACAAAGAGTAATTTCTCCGCATTGCAAGGTGCAATTCTGAAATTTTTTGCTTTTTCCTGCTCCTCTTAGCATGATAAAGAAGACTCAAAGAGAGTTACATGCCAGCTCCTTTCATTCAGTCAGTAGCTTCAATCATTTCTGGACGTTTTTCAATGGCAAAAATCAATGAATATTGTAAATGCACAAACAGTAATTTCTCCGCATTGCAAGGTGCAATTCTGAAATTTTTTGCTTTTTCCTGCTCCTCTTAGCATGATAAAGAAGATTCAAAGAGAGTGAGATGCCAGCTCCTTTCATTCAGTCAGTAGCTTCAATCATTTCTGGACGTTTTTCAATGGCAAAAATCAATGAATATTGTAAATGCACAAACAGTAATTTCTCCGCATTGCAAGGTGCAATTCTGAAATTTTTTGCTTTTTCCTGCTCCTCTTAGCATGATAAAGAAGATTCAAAGAGAGTGAGATGCCAGCTCCTTTCATTCAGTCAGTAGCTTCAATCATTTCTGGTATATGAATAACATGATGTTTTTCAATGGCAAAAATCAATGAATATTGTAACTGCACAAACAGTAATTTCTCCGCATTGCAAGGTGCAATTCTGAAATTTTTTGCTTTTTCCTGCTCCTCTTAGCATGGTAAAGAAGATTCAAAGAGAGTGAGATGCCAGCTCCTTTCATTCAGTCAGTAGCTTCAATCATTTCTGGACGTTTTTCAATGGCAAAAATCAATGAATATTGTAAATGCACAAACAGTAATTTCTCCGCATTGCAAGGTGCAATTCTGAAATTTTTTGCTTTTTCCTGCTCCTCTTAGCATGATAAAGAAGATTCAAAGAGATTGAGATGCCAGCTCCTTTCATTCAGTCAGTAGCTTCAATCATTTCTGGACGTTTTTCAATGGCAATAATCAATGAATATTGTAAATGCACAAACAGTAATTTCTCCGCATTGCAAGGTGCAATTCTGAAATTTTTTGCTTTTTCCTGCTCCTCTTAGCATGATAAAGAAGATTCAAAGAGAGTGAGATGCCAGCTCCTTTCATTCAGTCAGTAGCTTCAATCATTTCTGGTATATGAATAACATGATGTTTTTCAATGGCAAAAATCAATGAATATTGTAAATGCACAAACAGTAATTTCTCCGCATTGCAAGGTGCAATTCTGAAATTTTTTGCTTTTTCCTGCTCCTCTTAGCATGATAAAGAAGATTCAAAGAGATTGAGATGCCAGCTCCTTTCATTCAGTCAGTAGCTTCAATCATTTCTGGACGTTTTTCAATGGCAATAATCAATGAATATTGTAAATGCACAAACAGTAATTTCTCCGCATTGCAAGGTGCAATTCTGAAATGTTTTGCTTTTTCCTGCTCCTCTTAGCATGATAAAGAAGATTCAAAGAGAGTGAGATGCCAGCTCCTTTCATTCGGTCAGTAGCTTCAATCATTTCTGGGTATGAATAACATGATGTTTTTCAATGGCAAAAATCAATGAATATTGTAAATGCACAAACAGTAATTTCTCCACATTGCAAGGTGCAATTCTGAAATTTTTTGCTTTTTCCTGCTCCTCTTAGCATGATAAAGAAGATTCAAAGAGAGTGAGATGCCAGCTCCTTTCATTCAGTCAGTAGCTTCAATCATTTCTGGACGTTTTTCAATGGCAAAAATCAATGAATATTGTAAATGCACAAACAGTAATTTCTCCGCATTGCAAGGTGCAATTCTGAAATTTTTTGCTTTTTCCTGCTCCTCTTAGCATGATAAAGAAGATTCAAAGAGAGTGAGATGCCAGCTCCTTTCATTCAGTCAGTAGCTTCAATCATTTCTGGACATTTTTCAATGGCAAAAATCAATGAATATTGTAAATGCACAAACAGTAATTTCTCCGCATTGCAAGGTGCAATTCTGAATTTTTTTGCTTTTTCCTGCTCCTCTTAGCATGATAAAGAAGATTCAAAGAGAGTGAGATGCCAGCTCCTTTCATTCAGTCAGTAGCTTCAAACATTTCTGGTATAAACATTTCTGGACGTTTTTCAATGGCAAAAATCAATGAATATTGTAAATGCACAAACAGTAATATCTACACATTGCAAGGTGCAATTCTGAAATTTTTTGCTTTTTCCTGCTAATCCTAGCATGATAAAGAATATTCAAATAGAGTGAGATGCCAGCTCCTTTCATTCAGTCAGTAGCTTCAAACATTTCTGGACGTTTTTCAATGGCAAAAATCAATGAATATTGTATATGCACAAACAGTAATTTCTCCGCATTGTAAGGTGGAATTCTGAAATTTTTTGCTTTTTCCTGCTCCTCTTAGCATGATAAAGAAGATTCAAAGATAGTGAGATGCCAGCTTCTTTCATTCAGTCAGTAGCTTCAAACATTTCTGGTAAATGAATAACATGATGTTTTTCAATGGCAAAAATCAATGAATATTGTAAATGCACAAAGAGTAATTTCTCCGCATTGCAAGGTGCAATTCTGAAATTTTTTGCTTTTTCCTGCTCCTCTTAGCATGAAAAAGAAGACTCAAAGAGAGTTACATGCCAGCTCCTTTCATTCAGTCAGTAGCTTCAATCATTTCTGGACGTTTTTCAATGGCAAAAATCAATGAATATTGTAAATGCACAAACAGTAATTTCTCCGCATTGCAAGGTGCAATTCTGAAATTTTTTGCTTTTTCCTGCTCCTCTTAGCATGATAAAGAAGATTCAAAGAGAGTGAGATGCCAGCTCCTTTCATTCAGTCAGTAGCTTCAATCATTTCTGGACGTTTTTCAATGGCAAAAATCAATGAATATTGTAAATGCACAAACAGTAATTTCTCCGCATTGCAAGGTGCAATTCTGAAATTTTTTGCTTTTTCCTGCTCCTCTTAGCATGATAAAGAAGATTCAAAGAGAGTGAGATGCCAGCTCCTTTCATTCAGTCAGTAGCTTCAATCATTTCTGGTATATGAATAACATGATGTTTTTCAATGGCAAAAATCAATGAATATTGTAACTGCACAAACAGTAATTTCTCCGCATTGCAAGGTGCAATTCTGAAATTTTTTGCTTTTTCCTGCTCCTCTTAGCATGGTAAAGAAGATTCAAAGAGAGTGAGATGCCAGCTCCTTTCATTCAGTCAGTAGCTTCAATCATTTCTGGACGTTTTTCAATGGCAAAAATCAATGAATATTGTAAATGCACAAACAGTAATTTCTCCGCATTGCAAGGTGCAATTCTGAATTTTTTTGCTTTTTCCTGCTCCTCTTAGCATGATAAAGAAGATTCAAAGAGAGTGAGATGCCAGCTCCTTTCATTCAGTCAGTAGCTTCAATCACTTCTGGACGTTTTTCAATGGCAAAAATCAATGAATATTGTAAATGCACAAACAGTAATTTCTCCGCATTGCAAGGTGCAATTCTGAAATTTTTTGCTTTTTCCTGCTCCTCTTAGCATGATAAAGAAGATTCAAAGAGAGTGAGATGCCAGCTCCTTTCATTCAGTCAGTAGCTTCAATCATTTCTGGTATATGAATAACATGATGTTTTTCAATGGCAAAAATCAATGAATATTGTAAATGCACAAACAGTAATTTCTCCGCATTGCAAGGTGCAATTCTGAAATTTTTTGCTTTTTCCTGCTCCTCTTAGCATGGTAAAGAAGATTCAAAGAGAGTGAGATGCCAGCTTCTTTCATTCAGTCAGTAGCTTCAATCATTTCTGGACGTTTTTCAATGGCAAAAATCAATGAATATTGTAAATGCACAAACAGTAATTTCTCCGCATTGCAAGGTGCAATTCTGAAATTTTTTGCTTTTTCCTGCTCCTCTTAGCATGATAAAGAAGATTCAAAGAGATTGAGATGCCAGCTCCTTTCATTCAGTCAGTAGCTTCAATCATTTCTGGACGTTTTTCAATGCCAATAATCAATGAATATTGTAAATGCACAAACAGTAATTTCTCCGCATTGCAAGGTGCAATTCTGAAATTTTTTGCTTTTTCCTGCTCCTCTTAGCATGATAAAGAAGATTCAAAGAGAGTGAGATGCCAGCTCCTTTCATTCAGTCAGTAGCTTCAATCATTTCTGGTATATGAATAACATGATGTTTTTCAATGGCAAAAATCAATGAATATTGTAAATGCACAAACAGTAATTTCTCCGCATTGCAAGGTGCAATTCTGAAATTTTTTGCTTTTTCCTGCTCCTCTTAGCATGATAAAGAAGATTCAAAGAGAGTGAGATGCCAGCTCCTTTCATTCGTTCAGTAGCTTCAGTCATTTCTGGGTATGAATAACATGATGTTTTTCAATGGCAAAAATCAATGAATATTGTAAATGCACAAACAGTAATTTCTCCACATTGCAAGGTGCAATTCTGAAATTTTTTGCTTTTTCCTGCTCCTCTTAGCATGATAAAGAAGATTCAAAGAGAGTGAGATGCCAGCTCCTTTCATTCAGTCAGTAGCTTCAATCATTTCTGGACGTTTTTCAATGGCAAAAATCAATGAATATTGTAAATGCACAAACAGTAATTTCTCCGCATTGCAAGGTGCAATTCTGAAATTTTTTGCTTTTTCCTGCTCCTCTTAGCATGATAAAGAAGATTCAAAGAGAGTGAGATGCCAGCTCCTTTCATTCAGTCAGTAGCTTAAATCATTTCTGGACATTTTTCAATGGCAAAAATCAATGAATATTGTAAATGCACAAACAGTAATTTCTCCGCATTGCAAGGTGCAATTCTGAATTTTTTTGCTTTTTCCTGCTCCTCTTAGCATGATAAAGAAGATTCAAAGAGAGTGAGATGCCAGCTCCTTTCATTCAGTCAGTAGCTTCAAACATTTCTGGTATAAACATTTCTGGACGTTTTTCAATGGCAAAAATCAATGAATATTGTAAATGCACAAACAGTAATATCTCCACATTGCAAGGTGCAATTCTGAAATTTTTTGCTTTTTCCTGCTAATCCTAGCATGATAAAGAATATTCAAATAGAGTGAGATGCCAGCTCCTTTCATTCAGTCAGTAGCTTCAAACATTTCTGGACGTTTTTCAATGGCAAAAATCAATGAATATTGTATATGCACAAACAGTAATTTCTCCGCATTGTAAGGTGGAATTCTGAAATTTTTTGCTTTTTCCTGCTCCTCTTAGCATGATAAAGAAGATTCAAAGATAGTGAGATGCCAGCTTCTTTCATTCAGTCAGTAGCTTCAAACATTTCTGGTAAATGAATAACATGATGTTTTTCAATGGCAAAAATCAATGAATATTGTAAATGCACAAAGAGTAATTTCTCCGCATTGCAAGGTGCAATTCTGAAATTTTTTGCTTTTTCCTGCTCCTCTTAGCATGATAAAGAAGACTCAAAGAGAGTTACATGCCAGCTCCTTTCATTCAGTCAGTAGCTTCAATCATTTCTGGACGTTTTTCAATGGCAAAAATCAATGAATATTGTAAATGCACAAACAGTAATTTCTCCGCATTGCAAGGTGCAATTCTGAAATTTTTTGCTTTTTCCTGCTCCTCTTAGCATGATAAAGAAGATTCAAAGAGAGTGAGATGCCAGCTCCTTTCATTCAGTCAGTAGCTTCAATCATTTCTGGACGTTTTTCAATGGCAAAAATCAATGAATATTGTAAATGCACAAACAGTAATTTCTCCGCATTGCAAGGTGCAATTCTGAAATTTTTTGCTTTTTCCTGCTCCTCTTAGCATGATAAAGAAGATTCAAAGAGAGTGAGATGCCAGCTCCTTTCATTCAGTCAGTAGCTTCAATCATTTCTGGTATATGAATAACATGATGTTTTTCAATGGCAAAAATCAATGAATATTGTAACTGCACAAACAGTAATTTCTCCGCATTGCAAGGTGCAATTCTGAAATTTTTTGCTTTTTCCTGCTCCTCTTAGCATGGTAAAGAAGATTCAAAGAGAGTGAGATGCCAGCTCCTTTCATTCAGTCAGTAGCTTCAATCATTTCTGGACGTTTTTCAATGGCAAAAATCAATGAATATTGTAAATGCACAAACAGTAATTTCTCCGCATTGCAAGGTGCAATTCTGAATTTTTTTGCTTTTTCCTGCTCCTCTTAGCATGATAAAGAAGATTCAAAGAGAGTGAGATGCCAGCTCCTTTCATTCAGTCAGTAGCTTCAATCACTTCTGGACGTTTTTCAATGGCAAAAATCAATGAATATTGTAAATGCACAAACAGTAATTTCTCCGCATTGCAAGGTGCAATTCTGAAATTTTTTGCTTTTTCCTGCTCCTCTTAGCATGATAAAGAAGATTCAAAGAGAGTGAGATGCCAGCTCCTTTCATTCAGTCAGTAGCTTCAATCATTTCTGGTATATGAATAACATGATGTTTTTCAATGGCAAAAATCAATGAATATTGTAAATGCACAAACAGTAATTTCTCCGCATTGCAAGGTGCAATTCTGAAATTTTTTGCTTTTTCCTGCTCCTCTTAGCATGGTAAAGAAGATTCAAAGAGAGTGAGATGCCAGCTCCTTTCATTCAGTCAGTAGCTTCAATCATTTCTGGACGTTTTTCAATGGCAAAAATCAATGAATATTGTAAATGCACAAACAGTAATTTCTCCGCATTGCAAGGTGCAATTCTGAAATTTTTTGCTTTTTCCTGCTCCTCTTAGCATGATAAAGAAGATTCAAAGAGAGTGAGATGCCAGCTCCTTTCATTCAGTCAGTAGCTTCAATCATTTCTGGACGTTTTTCAATGGCAAAAATCAATGAATATTGTAAATGCACAAACAGTAATTTCTCCGCATTGCAAGGTGCAATTGTGAAATTTTTTGCTTTTTCCTGCTCCTCTTAGCATGATAAAGAAGATTCAAAGAGAGTGAGATGCCAGCTCCTTTCATTCAGTCAGTAGCTTCAATCATTTCTGGACGTTTTTCAATGGCAAAAATCAATGAATATTGTAAATGCACAAACAGTAATTTCTCCGCATTGCAAGGTGCAATTCTGAAATTTTTTGCTTTTTCCTGCTCCTCTTAGCATGATAAAGAAGATTCAAAGAGAGTGAGATGCCAGCTCCTTTCATTCAGTCAGTAGCTTCAATCATTTCTGGTATATGAATAACATGATGTTTTTCAATGGCAAAAATCAATGAATATTGTAACTGCACAAACAGTAATTTCTCCGCATTGCAAGGTGCAATTCTGAAATTTTTTGCTTTTTCCTGCTCCTCTTAGCATGGTAAAGAAGATTCAAAGAGAGTGAGATGCCAGCTCCTTTCATTCAGTCAGTAGCTTCAATCATTTCTGGACGTTTTTCAATGGCAAAAATCAATGAATATTGTAAATGCACAAACAGTAATTTCTCCGCATTGCAAGGTGCAATTCTGAATTTTTTTGCTTTTTCCTGCTCCTCTTAGCATGATAAAGAAGATTCAAAGAGAGTGAGATGCCAGCTCCTTTCATTCAGTCAGTAGCTTCAATCACTTCTGGACGTTTTTCAATGGCAAAAATCAATGAATATTGTAAATGCACAAACAGTAATTTCTCCGCATTGCAAGGTGCAATTCTGAAATTTTTTGCTTTTTCCTGCTCCTCTTAGCATGATAAAGAAGATTCAAAGAGAGTGAGATGCCAGCTCCTTTCATTCAGTCAGTAGCTTCAATCATTTCTGGTATATGAATAACATGATGTTTTTCAATGGCAAAAATCAATGAATATTGTAAATGCACAAACAGTAATTTCTCCGCATTGCAAGGTGCAATTCTGAAATTTTTTGCTTTTTCCTGCTCCTCTTAGCATGGTAAAGAAGATTCAAAGAGAGTGAGATGCCAGCTCCTTTCATTCAGTCAGTAGCTTCAATCATTTCTGGACGTTTTTCAATGGCAAAAATCAATGAATATTGTAAATGCACAAACAGTAATTTCTCCGCATTGCAAGGTGCAATTCTGAAATTTTTTGCTTTTTCCTGCTCCTCTTAGCATGATAAAGAAGATTCAAAGAGAGTGAGATGCCAGCTCCTTTCATTCAGTCAGTAGCTTCAATCATTTCTGGACGTTTTTCAATGGCAAAAATCAATGAATATTGTAAATGCACAAACAGTAATTTCTCCGCATTGCAAGGTGCAATTCTGAAATTTTTTGCTTTTTCCTGCTCCTCTTAGCATGATAAAGAAGATTCAAAGAGAGTGAGATGCCAGCTCCTTTCATTCAGTCAGTAGCTTCAATCATTTCTGGACGTTTTTCAATGGCAAAAATCAATGAATATTGTAAATGCACAAACAGTAATTTCTCCGCATTGCAAGGTGCAATTCTGAAATTTTTTGCTTTTTCCTGCTCCTCTTAGCATGATAAAGAAGATTCAAAGAGAGTGAGATGCCAGCTCCTTTCATTCAGTCAGTAGCTTCAATCATTTCTGGTATATGAATAACATGATGTTTTTCAATGGCAAAAATCAATGAATATTGTAACTGCACAAACAGTAATTTCTCCGCATTGCAAGGTGCAATTCTGAAATTTTTTGCTTTTTCCTGCTCCTCTTAGCATGGTAAAGAAGATTCAAAGAGAGTGAGATGCCAGCTCCTTTCATTCAGTCAGTAGCTTCAATCATTTCTGGACGTTTTTCAATGGCAAAAATCAATGAATATTGTAAATGCACAAACAGTAATTTCTCCGCATTGCAAGGTGCAATTCTGAATTTTTTTGCTTTTTCCTGCTCCTCTTAGCATGATAAAGAAGATTCAAAGAGAGTGAGATGCCAGCTCCTTTCATTCAGTCAGTAGCTTCAATCACTTCTGGACGTTTTTCAATGGCAAAAATCAATGAATATTGTAAATGCACAAACAGTAATTTCTCCGCATTGCAAGGTGCAATTCTGAAACTTTTTGCTTTTTCCTGCTCCTCTTAGCATGATAAAGAAGATTCAAAGAGAGTGAGATGCCAGCTCCTTTCATTCAGTCAGTAGCTTCAATCATTTCTGGTATATGAATAACATGATGTTTTTCAATGGCAAAAATCAATGAATATTGTAAATGCACAAACAGTAATTTCTCCGCATTGCAAGGTGCAATTCTGAAATTTTTTGCTTTTTCCTGCTCCTCTTAGCATGGTAAAGAAGATTCAAAGAGAGTGAGATGCCAGCTCCTTTCATTCAGTCAGTAGCTTCAATCATTTCTGGACGTTTTTCAATGGCAAAAATCAATGAATATTGTAAATGCACAAACAGTAATTTCTCCGCATTGCAAGGTGCAATTCTGAAATTTTTTGCTTTTTCCTGCTCCTCTTAGCATGATAAAGAAGATTCAAAGAGAGTGAGATGCCAGCTCCTTTCATTCAGTCAGTAGCTTCAATCATTTCTGGACGTTTTTCAATGGCAAAAATCAATGAATATTGTAAATGCACAAACAGTAATTTCTCCGCATTGCAAGGTGCAATTCTGAAATTTTTTGCTTTTTCCTGCTCCTCTTAGCATGATAAAGAAGATTCAAAGAGAGTGAGATGCCAGCTCCTTTCATTCAGTCAGTAGCTTCAATCATTTCTGGACATTTTTCAATGGCAAAAATCAATGAATATTGTAAATGCACAAACAGTAATTTCTCCGCATTGCAAGGTGCAATTCTGAATTTTTTTGCTTTTTCCTGCTCCTCTTAGCATGATAAAGAAGATTCAAAGAGAGTGAGATGCCAGCTCCTTTCATTCAGTCAGTAGCTTCAAACATTTCTGGTATAAACATTTCTGGACGTTTTTCAATGGCAAAAATCAATGAATATTGTAAATGCACAAACAGTAATATCTCCACATTGCAAGGTGCAATTCTGAAATTTTTTGCTTTTTCCTGCTAATCCTAGCATGATAAAGAAGATTCAAAGAGAGTGAGATGCCAGCTCCTTTCATTCAGTCAGTAGCTTCAATCATTTCTGGTATATGAATAACATGATGTTTTTCAATGGCAAAAATCAATGAATATTGTAAATGCACAAACAGTAATTTCTCCGCATTGCAAGGTGCAATTCTGAAATTTTTTGCTTTTTCCTGCTCCTCTTAGCATGGTAAAGAAGATTCAAAGAGAGTGAGATGCCAGCTCCTTTCATTCAGTCAGTAGCTTCAATCATTTCTGGACGTTTTTCAATGGCAAAAATCAATGAATATTGTAAATGCACAAACAGTAATTTCTCCGCATTGCAAGGTGCAATTCTGAAATTTTTTGCTTTTTCCTGCTCCTCTTAGCATGATAAAGAAGATTCAAAGAGAGTGAGATGCCAGCTCCTTTCATTCAGTCAGTAGCTTCAATCATTTCTGGACGTTTTTCAATGGCAAAAATCAATGAATATTGTAAATGCACAAACAGTAATTTCTCCGCATTGCAAGGTGCAATTCTGAAATGTTTTGCTTTTTCCTGCTCCTCTTAGCATGATAAAGAAGATTCAAAGAGAGTGAGATGCCAGCTCCTTTCATTCAGTCAGTAGCTTCAATCATTTCTGGGTATGAATAACATGATGTTTTTCAATGGCAAAAATCAATGAATATTGTAAATGCACAAACAGTAATTTCTCCACATTGCAAGGTGCAATTCTGAAATTTTTTGCTTTTTCCTGCTCCTCTTAGCATGATAAAGAAGATTCAAAGAGAGTGAGATGCCAGCTCCTTTCATTCAGTCAGTAGCTTCAATCATTTCTGGACGTTTTTCAATGGCAAAAATCAATGAATATTGTAAATGCACAAACAGTAATTTCTCCGCATTGCAAGGTGCAATTCTGAATTTTTTTGCTTTTTCCTGCTCCTCTTAGCATGATAAAGAAGATTCAAAGAGAGTGAGATGCCAGCTCCTTTCATTCAGTCAATAGCTTCAAACATTTCTGGTATAAACATTTCTGGACGTTTTTCAATGGCAAAAATCAATGAATATTGTAAATGCACAAACAGTAATATCTCCACATTGCAAGGTGCAATTCTGAAATTTTTTGCTTTTTCCTGCTAATCCTAGCATGATAAAGAATATTCAAATAGGGTGAGATGCCAGCTCCTTTCATTCAGTCAGTAGCTTCAAACATTTCTGGACGTTTTTCAATGGCAAAAATCAATGAATATTGTAAATGCACAAACAGTAATATCTCCACATTGCAAGGTGCAATTCTGAAATTTTTTGCTTTTTCCTGCTAATCCTATCATGATAAAGAAGATTCAAAGAGAGTGAGATGCCAGGTCCTTTCATTCAGTCAGTAGCCTCAAACATTTCTGGTATATGAATAACATGATGTTTTTCAATGGCAAAAATCAATGAATATTGTAAATGCACAAACAGTAATATCTCCACATTGCAAGGTGCAATTCTGAAATTTTTTGCTTTTTCCTGCTAATCCTAGCATGATAAGGAAGATTCAAAGAGAGTGAGATGCCAGCTCCTTTCATTCAGTCAGTAGCTTCAAACATTTCTGGACGTTTTTCAATGGCAAAAATCAATGAATATTGTAAATGCACAAACAGTAATATCTCCACATTGCAAGGTGCAATTCTGAAATTTTTTGCTTTTTCCTGCTACTCCTAGCATGATAAAGAAGATTCAAAGAGAGTGAGATGCCAGCTCCTTTCATTCAGTCAGTAGCTTCAAACATTTCTGGACGTTTTTCAATGGCAAAAATCAATGAATATTGTAAATGCACAAACAGTAATATCTCCACATTGCAAGGTGCAATTCTGAAATTTTTTGCTTTTTCCTGCTAATCCTAGCATGATAAAGAAGATTCAAATAGAGTGAGATGCCAGCTCCTTTCATTCAGTCAGTAGCTTCAAACATTTCTGGACGTTTTTCAATGGCAAAAATCAATGAATATTGTAAATGCACAAACAGTAATATCTAAACATTGCAAGGTGCAATTCTGAAATTTTTTGCTTTTTCCTGCTAATCCTAGCATGATAAAGAAGATTCAAAGATAGTGAGATGCCAGATCCTTTCATTCAGTCAGTAGCTTCAAACATTTCTGGTATATGAATAACATGATGTTTTTCAATGGCAAAAATCAATGAATATTGTAAATGCACAAACAGTAATTTCTCCACATTGCAAGGTGCAATTCTGAAATTTTTTGCTTTTTCCTGCTAATCCTAGCATGATAAAGAACATTCAAAGTGAGTGAGATGCCAGCTCCCTTCATTCAGTCAGTAGCTTCAAACATTTCTGGACGTTTTTCAATGGCAAAAATCAATGAATACTGTAAATGCACAAACAGTAAGATCTCCACATTGCAAGGTGCAATTCTGAAACCTTGCAATGCGGAGAAATTACTGTTTGTGCATTTACAATATTCATTGATTTTTGCCATTGAAAAACGTCCAGAAATGATTGAAGCTACTGACTGAATGAAAGGAGCTGGCATCTCACTCTCTTTGAATCTTCTTTATCATGCTAAGAGGAGCAGGAAAAAGCAAAAAATTTCAGAATTGCACCTTGCAATGCGGAGAAATTACTGTTTGTGCATTTACAATATTCATTGATTTTTGCCATTGAAAAACATCATGTTATTCATATACCAGAAATGTTTGAAGCTACTGACTGAATGAAAGGAGCTGGCATCTCACTCTCTTTGAATCTTCTTTATCATGCTAAGAGGAGCAGGAAAAAGCAAAAAATTTCAGAATTGCACCTTGCAATGCGGAGAAATTACTGTTTGTGCATTTACAATATTCATTGATTTTTGCCATTGAAAAACGTCCAGAAATGATTGAAGCTACTGACTGAATGAAAGGAGCTGGCATCTCACTCTCTTTGAATCTTCTTTATCATGCTAAGAGGAGCAGGAAAAAGCAAAAAATTTCAGAATTGCACCTTGCAATGCGGAGAAATTACTGTTTGTGCATTTACAATATTCATTGATTTTTGCCATTGAAAAACGTCCAGAAATGATTGAAGCTACTGACTGAATGAAAGGAGCTGGCATCTCACTCTCTTTGAATCTTCTTTATCATGCTAAGAGGAGCAGGAAAAAGCAAAAAAATTCAGAATTGCACCTTGCAATGCGGAGAAATTACTGTTTGTGCATTTACAATATTTATTGATTTTTGCCATTGAAACACGTCCAGAAATGTTTGAAGCTACTGACTGAATGAAAGGAGCTGGCATCTCACTCTCTTTGAATCTTCTTTATCATGATAGGATTAGCAGGAAAAAGCAAAAAATTTCAGAATTGCACCTTGCAATGTGGAGATATTACTGTTTGTGCATTTACAATATTCATTGATTTTTGCCATTGAAAAACGTCCAGAAATGTTTGAAGCTACTGACTGAATGAAAGGAGCTGGCATCTCACTCTCTTTGAATCTTCATTATCATGCTAGGGTTAGCAGGAAAAAGCAAAAAATTTCAGAATTGCACCTTGCAATGTGGAGATATTACTGTTTGTGCATTTACAATATTCATTGATTTTTGCCATTGAAAAACGTCCAGAAATGTTTATACCAGAAATGTTTGAAGCTACTGACTGAATGAAAGGAGCTGGCATCTCACTCTCTTTGAATCTTATTTATCATGCTAAGAGGAGCAGGAAAAAGCAAAAAATTTCAGAATTGCACCTTGCAATGCGGAGAAATTACTGTTTGTGCATTTACAATATTCATTGATTTTTGCCATTGAAAAACATCATGTTATTCATATACCAGAAATGATTGAAGCTACTGACTGAATGAAAGGAGCTGGCATCTCACTCTCTTTGAATCTTCTTTATCATGCTAGGATTAGCAGGAAAAAGCAAAAAATTTCAGAATTGCACCGTGAAATGTGGAGATATTACTGTTTGTGCATTTACAATATTCATTGATTTTTGCCATTGAAAAACGTCCAGAAATGTTTGAAGCTACTGACTGAATGAAAGGAGCTGGCATCTCACTCTCTTTGAATCTTCTTTATCATGCTAGGATTAGCAGGAAAAAGCAAAAAATTTCAGAATTGCTCCTTGCAATGTGGAGATATTACTGTTTGTGCATTTACAATATTCATTGATTTTTGCCATTGAAAAACGTCCAGAAATGTTTGAAGCTACTGACTGAATGAAAGGAGCTGGCATCTCCCTCTCTTTGAATCTTCTTTATCATGCTAGGAGTAGCAGGAAAAAGCAAAAAATTTCAGAATTGCACCTTGCAATGTGGAGATATTACTGTTTGTGCATTTACAATATTCATTGATTTTTGCCATTGAAAAACGTCCAGAAATGTTTGAAGCTACTGACTGAATGAAAGGAGCTGGCATCTCACTCTCTTTGAATCTTCTTTATCATGCTAGGGTTAGCAGGAAAAAGCAAAAAATTTCAGAATTGCACCTTGCAATGTGGAGATATTACTGTTTGTGCATTTACAATATTCATTGATTTTTGCCATTGAAAAACGTCCAGAAATGTTTATACCAGAAATGTTTGAAGCTACTGACTGAATGAAAGGAGCTGGCATCTCACTCTCTTTGAATCTTATTTATCATGCTAAGAGGAGCAGGAAAAAGCAAAAAATTTCAGAATTGCACCTTGCAATGCGGAGAAATTACTGTTTGTGCATTTACAATATTCATTGATTTTTGCCATTGAAAAACATCATGTTATTCATATACCAGAAATGATTGAAGCTACTGACTGAATGAAAGGAGCTGGCATCTCACTCTCTTTGAATCTTCTTTATCATGCTAGGATTAGCAGGAAAAAGCAAAAAATTTCAGAATTGCACCTTGAAATGTGGAGATATTACTGTTTGTGCATTTACAATATTCATTGATTTTTGCCATTGAAAAACGTCCAGAAATGTTTGAAGCTACTGACTGAATGAAAGGAGCTGGCATCTCACTCTCTTTGAATCTTCTTTATCATGCTAGGATTAGCAGGAAAAAGCAAAAAAATTCAGAATTGCACCTTGCAATGTGGAGATATTACTGTTTGTGCATTTACAATATTCATTGATTTTTGCCTTTGAAAAACGTCCAGAAATGTTTGAAGCTACTGACTGAATGAAAGGAGCTGGCATCTCCCTCTCTTTGAATCTTCTTTATCATGCTAGGAGTAGCAGGAAAAAGCAAAAAATTTCAGAATTGCACCTTGCAATGTGGAGATATTACAGTTTGTGCATTTACAATATTCATTGATTTTTTCCATTGAAAAACGTCCAGAAATGTTTGAAGCTACTGACTGAATGAAAGGAGCTGGCATCTCACTCTCTTTGAATCTTCTTTATCATGCTAGGATTAGCAGGAAAAAGCAAAAAATTTCAGAATTGCACCTTGCAATGTGGAGATATTACTGTTTGTGCATTTACAATATTCATTGATTTTTGCCATTGAAAAACATCATGTTATTCATATACCAGAAATGTTTGAAGCTACTGACTGAATGAAAGGAGCTGGCATCTCACTCTCTTTGAATCTTCTTTATCATGCTAGGATTAGCAGGAAAAAGCAAAAAATTTCAGAATTGCACCTTGCAATGTGGAGATATTACTGTTTGTGCATTTACAATATTCATTGATTTTTGCCATTGAAAAACGTCCAGAAATGTTTGAAGCTACTGACTGAATGAAAGGAGCTGGCATCTCACTCTATTTGAATCTTCTTTATCATGCTAGGATTAGCAGGAAAAAGCAAAAAATTTCAGAATTGCACCTTGCAATGTGGAGATATTACTGTTTGTGCATTTACAATATTCATTGATTTTTGCCATTGAAAAACGTCCAGAAATGTTTATACCAGAAATGTTTGAAGCTACTGACTGAATGAAAGGAGCTGGCATCTCACTCTCTTTGAATCTTCTTTATTATGCTAAGAGGAGCAGGAAAAAGCAAAAAAATTCAGAATTGCACCTTGCAATGCGGAGAAATTACTGTTTGTGCATTTACAATATTCATTGATTTTTGCCATTGAAACACGTCCAGAAATGTTTGAAGCTACTGACTGAATGAAAGGAGCTGGCATCTCACTCTCTTTGAATCTTCTTTATCATGATAGGATTAGCAGGAAAAAGCAAAAAATTTCAGAATTGCACCTTGCAATGTGGAGATATTACTGTTTGTGCATTTACAATATTCATTGATTTTTGCCATTGAAAAACGTCCAGAAATGTTTATACCAGAAATGTTTGAAGCTACTGACTGAATGAAAGGAGCTGGCATCTCACTCTCTTTGAATCTTCTTTATCATGCTAAGAGGAGCAGGAAAAAGCAAAAAAATTCAGAATTGCACCTTGCAATGCGGAGAAATTACTGTTTGTGCATTTACAATATTCATTGATTTTTGCCATTGAAAAACATCATGTTATTCATATACCAGAAATGATTGAAGCTACTGACTGAATGAAAGGAGCTGGCATCTCACTCTCTTTGAATCTTCTTTATCATGCTAGGATTAGCAGGAAAAAGCAAAAAATTTCAGAATTGCACCTTGCAATGTGGAGATATTACTGTTTGTGCATTTACAATATTCATTGATTTTTGCCATTGAAAAACGTCCAGAAATGTTTGAAGCTACTGACTGAATGAAAGGAGCTGGCATCTCACTCTCTTTGAATCTTCTTTATCATGCTAGGATTAGCAGGAAAAAGCAAAAAATTTCAGAATTGCACCTTGCAATGTGGAGATATTACTGTTTGTGCATTTACAATATTCATTGATTTTTGCCATTGAAAAACGTCCAGAAATGTTTGAAGCTACTGACTGAATGAAAGGAGCTGGCATATCACTCTCTTTGAATCTTCTTTATCATGCTAGGAGTAGCAGGAAAAAGCAAAAAATTTCAGAATTGCACCTTGCAATGTGGAGATATTACTGTTTGTGCATTTACAATATTCATTGATTTTTTCCATTGAAAAACGTCCAGAAATGTTTGAAGCTACTGACTGAATGAAAGGAGCTGGCATCTCACTCTCTTTGAATCTTCTTTATCATGCTAGGATTAGCAGGAAAAAGCAAAAAAATTCAGAATTGCACCTTGCAATGTGGAGATATTACTGTTTGTGCATTTACAATATTCATTGATTTTTGCCATTGAAAAACGTCCAGAAATGTTTGAAGCTACTGACTGAATGAAAGGAGCTGGCATCTCCCTCTCTTTGAATCTTCTTTATCATGCTAGGAGTAGCAGGAAAAAGCAAAAAATTTCAGAATTGCACCTTGCAATGTGGAGATATTACAGTTTGTGCATTTACAATATTCATTGATTTTTTCCATTGAAAAACGTCCAGAAATGTTTGAAGCTACTGACTGAATGAAAGGAGCTGGCATCTCACTCTCTTTGAATCTTCTTTATCATGCTAGGATTAGCAGGAAAAAGCAAAAAATTTCAGAATTGCACCTTGCAATGTGGAGATATTACTGTTTGTGCATTTACAATATTCATTGATTTTTGCCATTGAAAAACATCATGTTATTCATATACCAGAAATGTTTGAAGCTACTGACTGAATGAAAGGAGCTGGCATCTCACTCTCTTTGAATCTTCTTTATCATGCTAGGATTAGCAGGAAAAAGCAAAAAATTTCAGAATTGCACCTTGCAATGTGGAGATATTACTGTTTGTGCATTTACAATATTCATTGATTTTTGCCATTGAAAAACGTCCAGAAATGTTTGAAGCTACTGACTGAATGAAAGGAGCTGGCATCTCACTCTATTTGAATCTTCTTTATCATGCTAGGATTAGCAGGAAAAAGCAAAAAATTTCAGAATTGCACCTTGCAATGTGGAGATATTACTGTTTGTGCATTTACAATATTCATTGATTTTTGCCATTGAAAAACGTCCAGAAATGTTTATACCAGAAATGTTTGAAGCTACTGACTGAATGAAAGGAGCTGGCATCTCACTCTCTTTGAATCTTCTTTATTATGCTAAGAGGAGCAGGAAAAAGCAAAAAAATTCAGAATTGCACCTTGCAATGCGGAGAAATTACTGTTTGTGCATTTACAATATTCATTGATTTTTGCCATTGAAACACGTCCAGAAATGTTTGAAGCTACTGACTGAATGAAAGGAGCTGGCATCTCACTCTCTTTGAATCTTCTTTATCATGATAGGATTAGCAGGAAAAAGCAAAAAATTTCAGAATTGCACCTTGCAATGTGGAGATATTACTGTTTGTGCATTTACAATATTCATTGATTTTTGCCATTGAAAAACGTCCAGAAATGTTTATACCAGAAATGTTTGAAGCTACTGACTGAATGAAAGGAGCTGGCATCTCACTCTCTTTGAATCTTCTTTATCATGCTAAGAGGAGCAGGAAAAAGCAAAAAAATTCAGAATTGCACCTTGCAATGCGGAGAAATTACTGTTTGTGCATTTACAATATTCATTGATTTTTGCCATTGAAAAACATCATGTTATTCATATACCAGAAATGATTGAAGCTACTGACTGAATGAAAGGAGCTGGCATCTCACTCTCTTTGAATCTTCTTTATCATGCTAGGATTAGCAGGAAAAAGCAAAAAATTTCAGAATTGCACCTTGCAATGTGGAGATATTACTGTTTGTGCATTTACAATATTCATTGATTTTTGCCATTGAAAAACGTCCAGAAATGTTTGAAGCTACTGACTGAATGAAAGGAGCTGGCATCTCACTCTCTTTGAATCTTCTTTATCATGCTAGGATTAGCAGGAAAAAGCAAAAAATTTCAGAATTGCACCTTGCAATGTGGAGATATTACTGTTTGTGCATTTACAATATTCATTGATTTTTGCCATTGAAAAACGTCCAGAAATGTTTGAAGCTACTGACTGAATGAAAGGAGCTGGCATATCACTCTCTTTGAATCTTCTTTATCATGCTAGGAGTAGCAGGAAAAAGCAAAAAATTTCAGAATTGCACCTTGCAATGTGGAGATATTACTGTTTGTGCATTTACAATATTCATTGATTTTTTCCATTGAAAAACGTCCAGAAATATTTGAAGCTACTGACTGAATGAAAGGAGCTGGCATCTCACTCTCTTTGAATCTTCTTTATCATGCTAGGATTAGCAGGAAAAAGCAAAAAATTTCAGAATTGCACCTTGCAATGTGGAGATATTACTGTTTGTGCATTTACAATATTCATTGATTTTTGCCATTGAAAAACATCATGTTATTCATATACCAGAAATGTTTGAAGCTACTGACTGAATGAAAGGAGCTGGCATTTCACTCTCTTTGAATCTTCTTTATCATGCTAGGATTAGCAGGAAAGAGCAAAAAATTTCAGAATTGCACCTTGCAATGTGGAGATATTACTGTTTGTGCATTTACAATATTCATTGATTTTTGCCATTGAAAAACGTCCAGAAATGTTTGAAGCTACTGACTGAATGAAAGGAGCTGGCATCTCACTCTATTTGAATCTTCTTTATCATGCTAGGATTAGCAGGAAAAAGCAAAAAATTTCAGAATTGCACCTTGCAATGTGGAGATATTACTGTTTGTGCATTTACAATATTCATTGATTTTTGCCATTGAAAAACGTCCAGAAATGTTTATACCAGAAATGTTTGAAGCTACTGACTGAATGAAAGGAGCTGGCATCTCACTCTCTTTGAATCTTCTTTATCATGCTAAGAGGAGCAGGAAAAAGCAAAAAAATTCAGAATTGCACCTTGCAATGCGGAGAAATTACTGTTTGTGCATTTACAATATTCATTGATTTTTGCCATTGAAAAACGTCCAGAAATGATTGAAACTACTGACTGAATGAAAGGAGCTGGCATCTCACTCTCTTTGAATCTTCTTTATCATGCTAAGAGGAGCAGGAAAAAGCAAAAAATTTCAGAATTGCACCTTGCAATGCGGAGAAATTACTGTTTGTGCATTTACAATATTCATTGATTTTTGCCATTGAAAAACGTCCAGAAATGATTGAAGCTACTGACTGAATGAAAGGAGCTGGCATCTCACTCTCTTTGAATCTTCTTTATCATGCTAAGAGGAGCAGGAAAAAGCAAAAAATTTCAGAATTGCACCTTGCAATGCGGAGAAATTACTGTTTGTGCATTTACAATATTCATTGATTTTTGCCATTGAAAAACATCATGTTATTCATACCCAGAAATGATTGAAGCTACTGACTGAATGAAAGGAGCTGGCATCTCACTCTCTTTGAATCTTCTTTATCATGCTAAGAGGAGCAGGAAAAAGCAAAAAATTTCAGAATTGCACCTTGCAATGCGGAGAAATTACTGTTTGTGCATTTACAATATTCATTGATTTTTGCCATTGAAAAACGTCCAGAAATGATTGAAGCTACTGACTGAATGAAAGGAGCTGGCATCTCACTCTCTTTGAATCTTCTTTATCATGCTAAGAGGAGCAGGAAAAAGCAAAAAATTTCAGAATTGCACCTTGCAATGCGGAGAAATTACTGTTTGTGCATTTACAATATTCATTGATTTTTGCCATTGAAAAACGTCCAGAAATGATTGAAGCTACTGACTGAATGAAAGGAGTTGGCATCTCACTCTCTTTGAATCTTCTTTACCATGCTAAGAGGAGCAGGAAAAAGCAAAAAATTTCAGAATTGCACCTTGCAATGCGGAGAAATTACTGTTTGTGCATTTACAATATTCATTGATTTTTGACATTGAAAAACATCATGTTATTCATATACCAGAAATAATTGAAGCTACTGACTGAATGAAAGGAGCTGGCATCTCACTCTCTTTGAATCTTCTTTATCATGCTAAGAGGAGCAGGAAAAAGCAAAAAATTTCAGAATTGCACCTTGCAATGCGGAGAAATTACTGTTTGTGCATTTACAATATTAATTGATTTTTGCCATTGAAAAACGTCCAGAAATGATTGAAGCTACTGACTGAATGAAAGGAGCTGGCATCTCACTCTCTTTGAATCTTCTTTATGATGCTAAGAGGAGCAGGAAAAAGCAAAAAATTTCAGAATTGCACCTTGCAATGCGGAGAAATTACTGTTTGTGCATTTACAATATTCATTGATTTTTGCCATTGAAAAACGTCCAGAAATGATTGAAGCTACTGACTGAATGAAAGGAGCTGGCATCTCACTCTCTTTGAATCTTCTTTATCATGCTAAGAGGAGCAGGAAAAAGCAAAAAATTTCAGAATTGCACCTTGCAATGCGGAGAAATTACTGTTTGTGCATTTACAATATTCATTGATTTTTGCCATTGAAAAACATCATGTTATTCATATACCAGAAATGATTGAAGCTACTGACTGAATGAAAGGAGCTGGCATCTCACTCTCTTTGAATCTTCTTTATCATGCTAAGAGGAGCAGGAAAAAGCAAAAAATTTCAGAATTGCACCTTGCAATGCGGAGAAATTACTGTTTGTGCATTTACAATATTCATTGATTTTTGCCATTGAAAAACGTCCAGAAATGATTGAAGCTACTGACTGAATGAAAGGAGCTGGCATCTCACTCTTTTTGAATCTTCTTTATCATGCTAAGAGGAGCAGGAAAAAGCAAAAAATTTCAGAATTGCACCTTGCAATGCGGAGAAATTACTGTTTGTGCATTTACAATATTCATTGATTTTTGCCATTGAAAAACGTCCAGAAATGATTGAAGCTACTGACTGAATGAAAGGAGCTGGCATCTCACTCTCTTTGAATCTTCTTTATCATGGTAAGAGGAGCAGGAAAAAGCAAAAAATTTCAGAATTGCAACTTGCAATGCGGAGAAATTACTGTTTGTGCATTTACAATATTCATTGATTTTTGCCATTGAAAAACGTCCAGAAATGATTGAAGCTACTGACTGAATGAAAGGAGCTGGCATCTCACTCTCTTTGAATCTTCTTTATCATGCTAAGAGGAGCAGGAAAAAGCAAAAAATTTCAGAATTGCACCTTGCAATGCGGAGAAATTACTGTTTGTGCATTTACAATATTCATTGATTTTTGCCATTGAAAAACGTCCAGAAATGATTGAAGCTACTGACTGAATGAAAGGAGCTGGCATCTCACTCTCTTTGAATCTTCTTTATCATGCTAAGAGGAGCAGGAAAAAGCAAAAAATTTCAGAATTGCAACTTGCAATGCGGAGAAATTACTGTTTGTGCATTTACAATATTCATTGATTTTTGCCATTGAAAAACATCATGTTATTCATATACCAGAAATGTTTGAAGCTACTGACTGAATGAAAGAAGCTGGCATCTCACTATCTTTGAATCTTCTTTATCATGCTAAGAGGAGCAGGAAAAAGCAAAAAATTTCAGAATTGCACCTTACAATGCGGAGAAATTACTGTTTGTGCATTTACAATATTCATTGATTTTTGCCATTGAAAAACATCCAGAAATGATTGAAGCTACTGACTGAATGAAAGGAGCTGGCATCTCACTCTCTTTGAATCTTCTTTATCATGCTAAGAGGAGCAGGAAAAAGCAAAAAATTTCAGAATTGCACCTTGCAATGCGGAGAAATTACTGTTTGTGCATTTACAATATTCATTGATTTTTGCCATTGAAAAACGTCCAGAAATGTTTGAAGCTACTGACTGAATGAAAGGAGCTGGCATCTTACTCTCTTTGAATCTTCTTTATCATGCTAGGATTAGCAGGGAAAAGCAAAAAATTTCAGAATTGCACCTTGCAATGTGGAGATATTACTGTTTGTGCATTTACAATATTCATTGATTTTTGCCATTGAAAAACGTCCAGAAATGTTTGAAGCTACTGACTGAATGAAAGGAGCAGGCATCTCACTCTCTTTGAATCTTCTTTATCATGCTAGGAGTAGCAGGAAAAAGCAAAAAATTTCAGAATTGCACCTTGCAATGTGGAGATATTACTGTTTGTGCATTTACAATATTCATTGATTTATGCCATTGAAAAACGTCCAGAAATGTTTGAAGCTACTGACTGAATGAAAGGAGCTGGCATCTCACTCTCTTTGAATCTTCTTTACCATGCTAGGATTAGCAGGAAAAAGCAAAAAATTTCAGAATTGCACCTTGCAATGTGGAGATATTACTGTTTGTGCATTTACAATATTCATTGATTTTTGCCATTGAAAAACATACAGAAATGTTTGAAGCTACTGACTGAATGAAAGGAGCTGGCATCTCACTCTATTTGAATCTTCTTTATCATGCTAGGATTAGCAGGAAAAAGCAAAAAATTTCAGAATTGCACCTTGCAATGTGGAGATATTACTGTTTGTGCATTTACAATATTCATTGATTTTTGCCATTGAAAAACGTCCAGAAATGTTTATACCAGAAATGTTTGAAGCTACTGACTGAATGAAAGGATCTGGCATCTCACTCTCTTTGAATCTTCTTTATCATGCTAAGAGGAGCAGGAAAAAGCAAAAAATTTCAGAATTGCACCTTGCAATGCGGAGAAATTACTGTTTGTGCATTTACAATATTCATTGATTTTTGCCATTGAAAAACGTCCAGAAATGATTGAAGCTACTGACTGAATGAAAGGAGCTGGCATCTCACTCTCTTTGAATCTTCTTTATCATGCTAAGAGGAGCAGGAAAAAGCAAAAAATTTCAGAATTGCACCTTGCAATGCGGAGAAATTACTGTTTGTGCATTTACAATATTCATTGATTTTTGCCATTGAAAAACATCCAGAAATGATTGAAGCTACTGACTGAATGAAAGGAGCTGGCATCTCACTCTCTTTGAATCTTCTTTATCATGCTAAGAGGAGCAGGAAAAAGCAAAAAATTTCAGAATTGCACCTTGCAATGCGGAGAAATTACTGTTTGTGCATTTACAATATTCATTGATTTTTGCCATTGAAAAACGTCCAGAAATGATTGAAGCTACTGACTGAATGAAAGGAGCTGGCATCTCACTCTCTTTGAATCTTCTTTATCATGCTAAGAGGAGCAGGAAAAAGCAAAAAATTTCAGAATTGCAACTTGCAATGCGGAGAAATTACTGTTTGTGCATTTACAATATTCATTGATTTTTGCCATTGAAATACATCATGTTATTCATATACCAGAAATGATTGAAGCTACTGACTGAATGAAAGGAGCTGGCATCTCACTCTCTTTGAATCTTCTTTATCATGCTAAGAGGAGCAGGAAAAAGCAAAAAATTTCAGAATTGCACCTTGCAATGCGGAGAAATTACTGTTTGTGCATTTACAATATTCATTGATTTTTGCCATTGAAAAACGTCCAGAAATGATTGAAGCTACTGACTGAATGAAAGGAGCTGGCATCTCACTCTCTTTGAATCTTCTTTATCATGCTAAGAGGAGCAGGAAAAAGCAAAAAATTTCAGAATTGCACCTTGCAATGCGGAGAAATTACTGTTTGTGCATTTACAATATTCATTGATTTTTGCAATTGAAAAACGTCCAGAAATGATTGAAGCTACTGACTGAATGAAAGGAGCTGGCATCTCACTCTCTTTGAATCTTCTTTATCATGCTAAGAGGAGCAGGAAAAAGCAAAAAATTTCAGAATTGCACCTTGCAATGCGGAGAAATTACTGTTTGTGCATTTACAATATTCATTGATTTTTGCCATTGAAAAACATCATGTTATTCATATCCCAGAAATGTTTGAAGCTACTGACTGAATGAAAGAAGCTGGCAACTCACTCTCTTTGAATCTTCTTTATCATGCTAAGAGGAGCAGGAAAAAGCAAAAAATTTCAGAATTGCACCTTGCAATGCGGAGAAATTACTGTTTGTGCATTTACAATATTCATTGATTTTTGCAATTGAAAAACGTCCAGAAATGATTGAAGCTACTGACTGAATGAAAGGAGCTGGCATCTCACTCTCTTTGAATCTTCTTTATCATGTTAAGAGGAGCAGGAAAAAGCAAAAAATTTCAGAATTGCACCTTGCAATGCAGAGAAATTACTGTTTGTGCATTTACAATATTCATTGATTTTTGCCATTGAAAAACGTCCAGAAATGATTGAAGCTACTGACTGAATGAAAGGAGCTGTTATCTCACTCTCTTTGAATCTTGTTTATCATGCTAAGAGGAGCAGGAAAAAGCAAAAAATTTCAGAATTGCACCTTGCAATGCGGAGAAATTACTGTTTGTGCATTTACAATATTCATTGATTTTTGCCATTGAAAAACATCATGTTATTCATATACCAGAAATGATTGAAGCTACTGACTGAATGAAAGGAGCTGGCATCTCACACTCTTTGAATCTTTTTTATCATGCTAAGAGGAGCAGGAAAAAGTAAAAAATTTCAGAATTGCACCTTGCAATGCGGAGAAATTACTGTTTGTGCATTTACAATATTCAATGATTTTTGCCATTGAAAAACGTCCAGAAATGATTGAAGCTACTGACTGAACGAAAGGAGCTGGCATCTCACTCTCTTTGAATCTTCTTTATCATGCTAAGAGGAGCAGGAAAAAGCAAAAAATTTCAGAATTGCACCTTGCAATGCGGAGAAATTACTGTTTGTGCATTTACAATATTCATTGATTTTTGCCATTGAAAAACATCATGTTATTCATATACCAGAAATGTTTGAAGCTACTGACTGAATGAAAGGAGCTGGCATCTCACTCTCTTTGAATCTTCTTCATAATGCTAAGAGGAGCAGGAAAAAGCAAAAAATTTCAGAATTGCACCTTGCAATGCGGAGAAATTACTGTTTGTGCATTTACAATATTCATTGATTTTTGCCATTGAAAAACGTCCAGAAATGATTGAAGCTACTGACTGAATGAAAGGAGCTGGCATCTCACTCTCTTTGAATCTTCTTTATCATGCTAAGAGGAGCAGGAAAAAGCAAAAAATTTCAGAATTGCACCTTGCAATGCGGAGAAATTACTGTTTGTGCATTTACAATATTCATTGATTTTTGCCATTGAAAAACATCATGTTATTCATATACCAGAAATGTTTGAAGCTACTGACTGAATGAAAGGAGCTGGCATCTCACTCTCTTTGAATCTTCTTTATCATGCTAAGAGGAGCAGGAAAAAGCAAAAAATTTCAGAATTGCACCTTGCAATGCGGATAAATTACTGTTTGTGCATTTACAATATTCATTGATTTTTGCCATTGAAAAATGTCCAGAAATGATTGAAGCTACTGACTGAATGAAAGGAGCTGGCATCTCACTCTCTTTGAATCTTCTTTATCATGCTAAGAGGAGCAGGAAAAAGCAAAAAATTTCAGAATTGCAACTTGCAATGCGGAGAAATTACTGTTTGTGCATTTACAATATTCATTGATTTTTGCCATTGAAAAACATCATGTTATTCATATACCAGAAATGTTTGAAGCTACTGACTGAATGAAAGAAGCTGGCATCTCACTATCTTTGAATCTTCTTTATCATGCTAAGAGGAGCAGGAAAAAGCAAAAAATTTCAGAATTGCACCTTACAATGCGGAGAAATTACTGTTTGTGCATTTACAATATTCATTGATTTTTGCCATTGAAAAACATCCAGAAATGATTGAAGCTACTGACTGAATGAAAGGAGCTGGCATCTCACTCTCTTTGAATCTTCTTTATCATGCTAAGAGGAGCAGGAAAAAGCAAAAAATTTCAGAATTGCACCTTGCAATGCGGAGAAATTACTGTTTGTGCATTTACAATATTCATTGATTTTTGCCATTGAAAAACGTCCAGAAATGTTTGAAGCTACTGACTGAATGAAAGGAGCTGGCATCTTACTCTCTTTGAATCTTCTTTATCATGCTAGGATTAGCAGGGAAAAGCAAAAAATTTCAGAATTGCACCTTGCAATGTGGAGATATTACTGTTTGTGCATTTACAATATTCATTGATTTTTGCCATTGAAAAACGTCCAGAAATGTTTGAAGCTACTGACTGAATGAAAGGAGCAGGCATCTCACTCTCTTTGAATCTTCTTTATCATGCTAGGAGTAGCAGGAAAAAGCAAAAAATTTCAGAATTGCACCTTGCAATGTGGAGATATTACTGTTTGTGCATTTACAATATTCATTGATTTATGCCATTGAAAAACGTCCAGAAATGTTTGAAGCTACTGACTGAATGAAAGGAGCTGGCATCTCACTCTCTTTGAATCTTCTTTACCATGCTAGGATTAGCAGGAAAAAGCAAAAAATTTCAGAATTGCACCTTGCAATGTGGAGATATTACTGTTTGTGCATTTACAATATTCATTGATTTTTGCCATTGAAAAACATACAGAAATGTTTGAAGCTACTGACTGAATGAAAGGAGCTGGCATCTCACTCTATTTGAATCTTCTTTATCATGCTAGGATTAGCAGGAAAAAGCAAAAAATTTCAGAATTGCACCTTGCAATGTGGAGATATTACTGTTTGTGCATTTACAATATTCATTGATTTTTGCCATTGAAAAACGTCCAGAAATGTTTATACCAGAAATGTTTGAAGCTACTGACTGAATGAAAGGATCTGGCATCTCACTCTCTTTGAATCTTCTTTATTATGCTAAGAGGAGCAGGAAAAAGCAAAAAAATTCAGAATTGCACCTTGCAATGCGGAGAAATTACTGTTTGTGCATTTACAATATTCATTGATTTTTGCCATTGAAACACGTCCAGAAATGTTTGAAGCTACTGACTGAATGAAAGGAGCTGGCATCTCACTCTCTTTGAATCTTCTTTATCATGATAGGATTAGCAGGAAAAAGCAAAAAATTTCAGAATTGCACCTTGCAATGTGGAGATATTACTGTTTGTGCATTTACAATATTCATTGATTTTTGCCATTGAAAAACGTCCAGAAATGTTTATACCAGAAATGTTTGAAGCTACTGACTGAATGAAAGGAGCTGGCATCTCACTCTCTTTGAATCTTCTTTATCATGCTAAGAGGAGCAGGAAAAAGCAAAAAAATTCAGAATTGCACCTTGCAATGCGGAGAAATTACTGTTTGTGCATTTACAATATTCATTGATTTTTGCCATTGAAAAACATCATGTTATTCATATACCAGAAATGATTGAAGCTACTGACTGAATGAAAGGAGCTGGCATCTCACTCTCTTTGAATCTTCTTTATCATGCTAGGATTAGCAGGAAAAAGCAAAAAATTTCAGAATTGCACCTTGCAATGTGGAGATATTACTGTTTGTGCATTTACAATATTCATTGATTTTTGCCATTGAAAAACGTCCAGAAATGATTGAAGCTACTGACTGAATGAAAGGAGCTGGCATCTCACTCTCTTTGAATCTTCTTTATCATGCTAAGAGGAGCAGGAAAAAGCAAAAAATTTCAGAATTGCAACTTGCAATGCGGAGAAATTACTGTTTGTGCATTTACAATATTCATTGATTTTTGCCATTGAAAAACATCATGTTATTCATATACCAGAAATGTTTGAAGCTACTGACTGAATGAAAGAAGCTGGCATCTCACTATCTTTGAATCTTCTTTATCATGCTAAGAGGAGCAGGAAAAAGCAAAAAATTTCAGAATTGCACCTTACAATGCGGAGAAATTACTGTTTGTGCATTTACAATATTCATTGATTTTTGCCATTGAAAAACATCCAGAAATGATTGAAGCTACTGACTGAATGAAAGGAGCTGGCATCTCACTCTCTTTGAATCTTCTTTATCATGCTAAGAGGAGCAGGAAAAAGCAAAAAATTTCAGAATTGCACCTTGCAATGCGGAGAAATTACTGTTTGTGCATTTACAATATTCATTGATTTTTGCCATTGAAAAACGTCCAGAAATGTTTGAAGCTACTGACTGAATGAAAGGAGCTGGCATCTTACTCTCTTTGAATCTTCTTTATCATGCTAGGATTAGCAGGGAAAAGCAAAAAATTTCAGAATTGCACCTTGCAATGTGGAGATATTACTGTTTGTGCATTTACAATATTCATTGATTTTTGCCATTGAAAAACGTCCAGAAATGTTTGAAGCTACTGACTGAATGAAAGGAGCAGGCATCTCACTCTCTTTGAATCTTCTTTATCATGCTAGGAGTAGCAGGAAAAAGCAAAAAATTTCAGAATTGCACCTTGCAATGTGGAGATATTACTGTTTGTGCATTTACAATATTCATTGATTTATGCCATTGAAAAACGTCCAGAAATGTTTGAAGCTACTGACTGAATGAAAGGAGCTGGCATCTCACTCTCTTTGAATCTTCTTTACCATGCTAGGATTAGCAGGAAAAAGCAAAAAATTTCAGAATTGCACCTTGCAATGTGGAGATATTACTGTTTGTGCATTTACAATATTCATTGATTTTTGCCATTGAAAAACATACAGAAATGTTTGAAGCTACTGACTGAATGAAAGGAGCTGGCATCTCACTCTATTTGAATCTTCTTTATCATGCTAGGATTAGCAGGAAAAAGCAAAAAATTTCAGAATTGCACCTTGCAATGTGGAGATATTACTGTTTGTGCATTTACAATATTCATTGATTTTTGCCATTGAAAAACGTCCAGAAATGTTTATACCAGAAATGTTTGAAGCTACTGACTGAATGAAAGGATCTGGCATCTCACTCTCTTTGAATCTTCTTTATCATGCTAAGAGGAGCAGGAAAAAGCAAAAAATTTCAGAATTGCACCTTGCAATGCGGAGAAATTACTGTTTGTGCATTTACAATATTCATTGATTTTTGCCATTGAAAAACGTCCAGAAATGATTGAAGCTACTGACTGAATGAAAGGAGCTGGCATCTCACTCTCTTTGAATCTTCTTTATCATGCTAAGAGGAGCAGGAAAAAGCAAAAAATTTCAGAATTGCACCTTGCAATGCGGAGAAATTACTGTTTGTGCATTTACAATATTCATTGATTTTTGCCATTGAAAAACATCCAGAAATGATTGAAGCTACTGACTGAATGAAAGGAGCTGGCATCTCACTCTCTTTGAATCTTCTTTATCATGCTAAGAGGAGCAGGAAAAAGCAAAAAATTTCAGAATTGCACCTTGCAATGCGGAGAAATTACTGTTTGTGCATTTACAATATTCATTGATTTTTGCCATTGAAAAACGTCCAGAAATGATTGAAGCTACTGACTGAATGAAAGGAGCTGGCATCTCACTCTCTTTGAATCTTCTTTATCATGCTAAGAGGAGCAGGAAAAAGCAAAAAATTTCAGAATTGCAACTTGCAATGCGGAGAAATTACTGTTTGTGCATTTACAATATTCATTGATTTTTGCCATTGAAATACATCATGTTATTCATATACCAGAAATGATTGAAGCTACTGACTGAATGAAAGGAGCTGGCATCTCACTCTCTTTGAATCTTCTTTATCATGCTAAGAGGAGCAGGAAAAAGCAAAAAATTTCAGAATTGCACCTTGCAATGCGGAGAAATTACTGTTTGTGCATTTACAATATTCATTGATTTTTGCCATTGAAAAACGTCCAGAAATGATTGAAGCTACTGACTGAATGAAAGGAGCTGGCATCTCACTCTCTTTGAATCTTCTTTATCATGCTAAGAGGAGCAGGAAAAAGCAAAAAATTTCAGAATTGCACCTTGCAATGCGGAGAAATTACTGTTTGTGCATTTACAATATTCATTGATTTTTGCAATTGAAAAACGTCCAGAAATGATTGAAGCTACTGACTGAATGAAAGGAGCTGGCATCTCACTCTCTTTGAATCTTCTTTATCATGCTAAGAGGAGCAGGAAAAAGCAAAAAATTTCAGAATTGCACCTTGCAATGCGGAGAAATTACTGTTTGTGCATTTACAATATTCATTGATTTTTGCCATTGAAAAACATCATGTTATTCATATCCCAGAAATGTTTGAAGCTACTGACTGAATGAAAGAAGCTGGCAACTCACTCTCTTTGAATCTTCTTTATCATGCTAAGAGGAGCAGGAAAAAGCAAAAAATTTCAGAATTGCACCTTGCAATGCGGAGAAATTACTGTTTGTGCATTTACAATATTCATTGATTTTTGCAATTGAAAAACGTCCAGAAATGATTGAAGCTACTGACTGAATGAAAGGAGCTGGCATCTCACTCTCTTTGAATCTTCTTTATCATGTTAAGAGGAGCAGGAAAAAGCAAAAAATTTCAGAATTGCACCTTGCAATGCAGAGAAATTACTGTTTGTGCATTTACAATATTCATTGATTTTTGCCATTGAAAAACGTCCAGAAATGATTGAAGCTACTGACTGAATGAAAGGAGCTGTTATCTCACTCTCTTTGAATCTTGTTTATCATGCTAAGAGGAGCAGGAAAAAGCAAAAAATTTCAGAATTGCACCTTGCAATGCGGAGAAATTACTGTTTGTGCATTTACAATATTCATTGATTTTTGCCATTGAAAAACATCATGTTATTCATATACCAGAAATGATTGAAGCTACTGACTGAATGAAAGGAGCTGGCATCTCACACTCTTTGAATCTTTTTTATCATGCTAAGAGGAGCAGGAAAAAGTAAAAAATTTCAGAATTGCACCTTGCAATGCGGAGAAATTACTGTTTGTGCATTTACAATATTCAATGATTTTTGCCATTGAAAAACGTCCAGAAATGATTGAAGCTACTGACTGAACGAAAGGAGCTGGCATCTCACTCTCTTTGAATCTTCTTTATCATGCTAAGAGGAGCAGGAAAAAGCAAAAAATTTCAGAATTGCACCTTGCAATGCGGAGAAATTACTGTTTGTGCATTTACAATATTCATTGATTTTTGCCATTGAAAAACATCATGTTATTCATATACCAGAAATGTTTGAAGCTACTGACTGAATGAAAGGAGCTGGCATCTCACTCTCTTTGAATCTTCTTCATAATGCTAAGAGGAGCAGGAAAAAGCAAAAAATTTCAGAATTGCACCTTGCAATGCGGAGAAATTACTGTTTGTGCATTTACAATATTCATTGATTTTTGCCATTGAAAAACGTCCAGAAATGATTGAAGCTACTGACTGAATGAAAGGAGCTGGCATCTCACTCTCTTTGAATCTTCTTTATCATGCTAAGAGGAGCAGGAAAAAGCAAAAAATTTCAGAATTGCACCTTGCAATGCGGAGAAATTACTGTTTGTGCATTTACAATATTCATTGATTTTTGCCATTGAAAAACATCATGTTATTCATATACCAGAAATGTTTGAAGCTACTGACTGAATGAAAGGAGCTGGCATCTCACTCTCTTTGAATCTTCTTTATCATGCTAAGAGGAGCAGGAAAAAGCAAAAAATTTCAGAATTGCACCTTGCAATGCGGATAAATTACTGTTTGTGCATTTACAATATTCATTGATTTTTGCCATTGAAAAATGTCCAGAAATGATTGAAGCTACTGACTGAATGAAAGGAGCTGGCATCTCACTCTCTTTGAATCTTGTTTATCATGCTAAGAGGAGCAGGAAAAAGCAAAAAATTTCAGAATTGCACCTTGCAATGCGGAGAAATTACTGTTTGTGCATTTACAATATTCATTGATTTTTGCCATTGAAAAACGTCCAGAAATTATTGAAGCTACTGACTGAATGAAAGGAGCTGGCATCTCACTCTCTTTGAAACTTCTTTATCATGCTAAGAGGAGCAGGAAAAAGCAAAAATTTTCAGAATTGCACCTTGCAATGCGGAGAAATTACTGTTTGTGCATTTACAATATTCATTGATTTTTGCCATTGAAAAACGTCCAGAAATGATTGAAGCTACTGACTGAATGAAAGGAGCTGGCATCTCACTCTCTTTGAATCTTCTTTATCATGCTAAGAGGAGCAGGAAAAAGCAAAAAATTTCAGAATTGCACCTTGCAATGCGGAGAAATTACTGTTTGTGCATTTACAATATTCATTGATTTTTGCCATTGAAAAACATCATGTTATTCATATACCAGAAATGTTTGAAGCTACTGACTGAATGAAAGGAGCTGGCATCTCACTCTCTTTGAATCTTCTTTATCATGCTAAGAGGAGCAGGAAAAAGCAAAAAATTTCAGAATTGCACCTTGCAATGCGGAGAAATTACTGTTTGTGCATTTACAATATTCATTGATTTTTGCCATTGAAAAACATCATGTTATTCATATACCAGAAATGATTGAAGCTACTGACTGAATGAAAGGAGCTGGCATCTCACTCTCTTTGAATCTTCTTTATCATGCTAAGAGGAGCAGGATAAAGCAAAAAATTTCAGACTTGCACCTTGCAATGCGGAGAAATTACTGTTTGTGCATTTACAATATTCATTGATTTTTGCCATTGAAAAACATCATGTTATTCATATACCAGAAATGTTTGAAGCTACTGATTGAATGAAAGGAGCTGGCATCTCACTCTCTTTGAATCTTCTTTATCATGCTAAGAGGAGCAGGAAAAAGCAAAAAATTTCAGACTTGCACCTTGCAATGCGGAGAAATTACTGTTTGTGCATTTACAATATTCATTGATTTTTGCCATTGAAAAACATCATGTTATTCATATACCAGAAATGTTTGAAGCTACTGACTGAATGAAAGGAGCTGGCATCTCACTCTCTTTGAATCTTCTTTATCATGCTAAGAGGAGCAGGAAAAAGCAAAAAATTTCAGAATTGCACCTTGCAATGCGGAGAAATTACTGTTTGTGCATTTACAATATTCATTGATTTTTGCCATTGAAAAACATCATGTTATTCATATACCAGAAATGATTGAAGCTACTGACTGAATGAAAGGAGCTGGCATCTCACACTCTTTGAATCTTTTTTATCATGCTAAGAGGAGCAGGAAAAAGTAAAAAATTTCAGAATTGCACCTTGCAATGCGGAGAAATTACTGTTTGTGCATTTACAATATTCAATGATTTTTGCCATTGAAAAACGTCCAGAAATGATTGAAGCTACTGACTGAACGAAAGGAGCTGGCATCTCACTCTCTTTGAATCTTCTTTATCATGCTAAGAGGAGCAGGAAAAAGCAAAAAATTTCAGAATTGCACCTTGCAATGCGAAGAAATTACTGTTTGTGCATTTACAATATTCATTGATTTTTGCCATTGAAAAACATCATGTTATTCATATACCAGAAATGTTTGAAGCTACTGACTGAATGAAAGGAGCTGGCATCTCACTCTCTTTGAATCTTCTTCATAATGCTAAGAGGAGCAGGAAAAAGCAAAAAATTTCAGAATTGCACCTTGCAATGCGGAGAAATTACTGTTTGTGCATTTACAATATTCATTGATTTTTGCCATTGAAAAACGTCCAGAAATTATTGAAGCTACTGACTGAATGAAAGGAGCTGGCATCTCACTCTCTTTGAATCTTCTTTATCATGCTAAGAGGAGCAGGAAAAAGCAAAAAATTTCAGAATTGCACCTTGCAATGCGGAGAAATTACTGTTTGTGCATTTACAATATTCATTGATTTTTGCCATTGAAAAACATCATGTTATTCATATACCAGAAATGTTTGAAGCTACTGACTGAATGAAAGGAGCTGGCATCTCACTCTCTTTGAATCTTCTTTATCATGCTAAGAGGAGCAGGAAAAAGCAAAAAATTTCAGAATTGCACCTTGCAATGCGGATAAATTACTGTTTGTGCATTTACAATATTCATTGATTTTTGCCATTGAAAAATGTCCAGAAATGATTGAAGCTACTGACTGAATGAAAGGAGCTGGCATCTCACTCTCTTTGAATCTTGTTTATCATGCTAAGAGGAGCAGGAAAAAGCAAAAAATTTCAGAATTGCACCTTGCAATGCGGAGAAATTACTGTTTGTGCATTTACAATATTCATTGATTTTTGCCATTGAAAAACGTCCAGAAATTATTGAAGCTACTGACTGAATGAAAGGAGCTGGCATCTCACTCTCTTTGAAACTTCTTTATCATGCTAAGAGGAGCAGGAAAAAGCAAAAATTTTCAGAATTGCACCTTGCAATGCGGAGAAATTACTGTTTGTGCATTTACAATATTCATTGATTTTTGCCATTGAAAAACGTCCAGAAATGATTGAAGCTACTGACTGAATGAAAGGAGCTGGCATCTCACTCTCTTTGAATCTTCTTTATCATGCTAAGAGGAGCAGGAAAAAGCAAAAAATTTCAGAATTGCACCTTGCAATGCGGAGAAATTACTGTTTGTGCATTTACAATATTCATTGATTTTTGCCATTGAAAAACATCATGTTATTCATATACCAGAAATGTTTGAAGCTACTGACTGAATGAAAGGAGCTGGCATCTCACTCTCTTTGAATCTTCTTTATCATGCTAAGAGGAGCAGGAAAAAGCAAAAAATTTCAGAATTGCACCTTGCAATGCGGAGAAATTACTGTTTGTGCATTTACAATATTCATTGATTTTTGCCATTGAAAAACATCATGTTATTCATATACCAGAAATGATTGAAGCTACTGACTGAATGAAAGGAGCTGGCATCTCACTCTCTTTGAATCTTCTTTATCATGCTAAGAGGAGCAGGATAAAGCAAAAAATTTCAGACTTGCACCTTGCAATGCGGAGAAATTACTGTTTGTGCATTTACAATATTCATTGATTTTTGCCATTGAAAAACATCATGTTATTCATATACCAGAAATGTTTGAAGCTACTGATTGAATGAAAGGAGCTGGCATCTCACTCTCTTTGAATCTTCTTTATCATGCTAAGAGGAGCAGGAAAAAGCAAAAAATTTCAGACTTGCACCTTGCAATGCGGAGAAATTACTGTTTGTGCATTTACAATATTCATTGATTTTTGCCATTGAAAAACATCATGTTATTCATATACCAGAAATGTTTGAAGCTACTGACTGAATGAAAGGAGCTGGCATCTCACTCTCTTTGAATCTTCTTTATCATGCTAAGAGGAGCAGGAAAAAGCAAAAAATTTCAGAATTGCACCTTGCAATGCGGAGAAATTACTGTTTGTGCATTTACAATATTCATTGATTTTTGCCATTGAAAAACGTCCAGAAATGATTGAAGCTACTGACTGAATGAAAGGAGCTGGCATCTCACTCTCTTTGAATCTTCTTTATCATGCTAAGAGGAGCAGGAAAAAGCAAAAAATTTCAGAATTGCACCTTGCAATGCGGAGAAATTACTGTTTGTGCATTTACAATATTCATTGATTTTTGCCATTGAAAAACGTCCAGAAATGATTGAAGCTACTGACTGAATGAAAGGAGTTGGCATCTCACTCTCTTTGAATCTTCTTTACCATGCTAAGAGGAGCAGGAAAAAGCAAAAAATTTCAGAATTGCACCTTGCAATGCGGAGAAATTACTGTTTGTGCATTTACAATATTCATTGATTTTTGACATTGAAAAACATCATGTTATTCATATACCAGAAATAATTGAAGCTACTGACTGAATGAAAGGAGCTGGCATCTCACTCTCTTTGAATCTTCTTTATCATGCTAAGAGGAGCAGGAAAAAGCAAAAAATTTCAGAATTGCACCTTGCAATGCGGAGAAATTACTGTTTGTGCATTTACAATATTAATTGATTTTTGCCATTGAAAAACGTCCAGAAATGATTGAAGCTACTGACTGAATGAAAGGAGCTGGCATCTCACTCTCTTTGAATCTTCTTTATGATGCTAAGAGGAGCAGGAAAAAGCAAAAAATTTCAGAATTGCACCTTGCAATGCGGAGAAATTACTGTTTGTGCATTTACAATATTCATTGATTTTTGCCATTGAAAAACGTCCAGAAATGATTGAAGCTACTGACTGAATGAAAGGAGCTGGCATCTCACTCTCTTTGAATCTTCTTTATCATGCTAAGAGGAGCAGGAAAAAGCAAAAAATTTCAGAATTGCACCTTGCAATGCGGAGAAATTACTGTTTGTGCATTTACAATATTCATTGATTTTTGCCATTGAAAAACATCATGTTATTCATATACCAGAAATGATTGAAGCTACTGACTGAATGAAAGGAGCTGGCATCTCACTCTCTTTGAATCTTCTTTATCATGCTAAGAGGAGCAGGAAAAAGCAAAAAATTTCAGAATTGCACCTTGCAATGCGGAGAAATTACTGTTTGTGCATTTACAATATTCATTGATTTTTGCCATTGAAAAACGTCCAGAAATGATTGAAGCTACTGACTGAATGAAAGGAGCTGGCATCTCACTCTTTTTGAATCTTCTTTATCATGCTAAGAGGAGCAGGAAAAAGCAAAAAATTTCAGAATTGCACCTTGCAATGCGGAGAAATTACTGTTTGTGCATTTACAATATTCATTGATTTTTGCCATTGAAAAACGTCCAGAAATGATTGAAGCTACTGACTGAATGAAAGGAGCTGGCATCTCACTCTCTTTGAATCTTCTTTATCATGGTAAGAGGAGCAGGAAAAAGCAAAAAATTTCAGAATTGCAACTTGCAATGCGGAGAAATTACTGTTTGTGCATTTACAATATTCATTGATTTTTGCCATTGAAAAACGTCCAGAAATGATTGAAGCTACTGACTGAATGAAAGGAGCTGGCATCTCACTCTCTTTGAATCTTCTTTATCATGCTAAGAGGAGCAGGAAAAAGCAAAAAATTTCAGAATTGCACCTTGCAATGCGGAGAAATTACTGTTTGTGCATTTACAATATTCATTGATTTTTGCCATTGAAAAACGTCCAGAAATGATTGAAGCTACTGACTGAATGAAAGGAGCTGGCATCTCACTCTCTTTGAATCTTCTTTATCATGCTAAGAGGAGCAGGAAAAAGCAAAAAATTTCAGAATTGCAACTTGCAATGCGGAGAAATTACTGTTTGTGCATTTACAATATTCATTGATTTTTGCCATTGAAAAACATCATGTTATTCATATACCAGAAATGTTTGAAGCTACTGACTGAATGAAAGAAGCTGGCATCTCACTATCTTTGAATCTTCTTTATCATGCTAAGAGGAGCAGGAAAAAGCAAAAAATTTCAGAATTGCACCTTACAATGCGGAGAAATTACTGTTTGTGCATTTACAATATTCATTGATTTTTGCCATTGAAAAACATCCAGAAATGATTGAAGCTACTGACTGAATGAAAGGAGCTGGCATCTCACTCTCTTTGAATCTTCTTTATCATGCTAAGAGGAGCAGGAAAAAGCAAAAAATTTCAGAATTGCACCTTGCAATGCGGAGAAATTACTGTTTGTGCATTTACAATATTCATTGATTTTTGCCATTGAAAAACGTCCAGAAATGTTTGAAGCTACTGACTGAATGAAAGGAGCTGGCATCTTACTCTCTTTGAATCTTCTTTATCATGCTAGGATTAGCAGGGAAAAGCAAAAAATTTCAGAATTGCACCTTGCAATGTGGAGATATTACTGTTTGTGCATTTACAATATTCATTGATTTTTGCCATTGAAAAACGTCCAGAAATGTTTGAAGCTACTGACTGAATGAAAGGAGCAGGCATCTCACTCTCTTTGAATCTTCTTTATCATGCTAGGAGTAGCAGGAAAAAGCAAAAAATTTCAGAATTGCACCTTGCAATGTGGAGATATTACTGTTTGTGCATTTACAATATTCATTGATTTATGCCATTGAAAAACGTCCAGAAATGTTTGAAGCTACTGACTGAATGAAAGGAGCTGGCATCTCACTCTCTTTGAATCTTCTTTACCATGCTAGGATTAGCAGGAAAAAGCAAAAAATTTCAGAATTGCACCTTGCAATGTGGAGATATTACTGTTTGTGCATTTACAATATTCATTGATTTTTGCCATTGAAAAACATACAGAAATGTTTGAAGCTACTGACTGAATGAAAGGAGCTGGCATCTCACTCTATTTGAATCTTCTTTATCATGCTAGGATTAGCAGGAAAAAGCAAAAAATTTCAGAATTGCACCTTGCAATGTGGAGATATTACTGTTTGTGCATTTACAATATTCATTGATTTTTGCCATTGAAAAACGTCCAGAAATGTTTATACCAGAAATGTTTGAAGCTACTGACTGAATGAAAGGATCTGGCATCTCACTCTCTTTAAATCTTCTTTATCATGCTAAGAGGAGCAGGAAAAAGCAAAAAATTTCAGAATTGCACCTTGCAATGCGGAGAAATTACTGTTTGTGCATTTACAATATTCATTGATTTTTGCCATTGAAAAACGTCCAGAAATGATTGAAGCTACTGACTGAATGAAAGGAGCTGGCATCTCACTCTCTTTGAATCTTCTTTATCATGCTAAGAGGAGCAGGAAAAAGCAAAAAATTTCAGAATTGCACCTTGCAATGCGGAGAAATTACTGTTTGTGCATTTACAATATTCATTGATTTTTGCCATTGAAAAACATCCAGAAATGATTGAAGCTACTGACTGAATGAAAGGAGCTGGCATCTCACTCTCTTTGAATCTTCTTTATCATGCTAAGAGGAGCAGGAAAAAGCAAAAAATTTCAGAATTGCACCTTGCAATGCGGAGAAATTACTGTTTGTGCATTTACAATATTCATTGATTTTTGCCATTGAAAAACGTCCAGAAATGATTGAAGCTACTGACTGAATGAAAGGAGCTGGCATCTCACTCTCTTTGAATCTTCTTTATCATGCTAAGAGGAGCAGGAAAAAGCAAAAAATTTCAGAATTGCAACTTGCAATGCGGAGAAATTACTGTTTGTGCATTTACAATATTCATTGATTTTTGCCATTGAAATACATCATGTTATTCATATACCAGAAATGATTGAAGCTACTGACTGAATGAAAGGAGCTGGCATCTCACTCTCTTTGAATCTTCTTTATCATGCTAAGAGGAGCAGGAAAAAGCAAAAAATTTCAGAATTGCACCTTGCAATGCGGAGAAATTACTGTTTGTGCATTTACAATATTCATTGATTTTTGCCATTGAAAAACGTCCAGAAATGATTGAAGCTACTGACTGAATGAAAGGAGCTGGCATCTCACTCTCTTTGAATCTTCTTTATCATGCTAAGAGGAGCAGGAAAAAGCAAAAAATTTCAGAATTGCACCTTGCAATGCGGAGAAATTACTGTTTGTGCATTTACAATATTCATTGATTTTTGCCATTGAAAAACATCCAGAAATGATTGAAGCTACTGACTGAATGAAAGGAGCTGGCATCTCACTCTCTTTGAATCTTCTTTATCATGCTAAGAGGAGCAGGAAAAAGCAAAAAATTTCAGAATTGCACCTTGCAATGCGGAGAAATTACTGTTTGTGCATTTACAATATTCATTGATTTTTGCCATTGAAAAACGTCCAGAAATGATTGAAGCTACTGACTGAATGAAAGGAGCTGGCATCTCACTCTCTTTGAATCTTCTTTATCATGCTAAGAGGAGCAGGAAAAAGCAAAAAATTTCAGAATTGCAACTTGCAATGCGGAGAAATTACTGTTTGTGCATTTACAATATTCATTGATTTTTGCCATTGAAATACATCATGTTATTCATATACCAGAAATGATTGAAGCTACTGACTGAATGAAAGGAGCTGGCATCTCACTCTCTTTGAATCTTCTTTATCATGCTAAGAGGAGCAGGAAAAAGCAAAAAATTTCAGAATTGCACCTTGCAATGCGGAGAAATTACTGTTTGTGCATTTACAATATTCATTGATTTTTGCCATTGAAAAACGTCCAGAAATGATTGAAGCTACTGACTGAATGAAAGGAGCTGGCATCTCACTCTCTTTGAATCTTCTTTATCATGCTAAGAGGAGCAGGAAAAAGCAAAAAATTTCAGAATTGCACCTTGCAATGCGGAGAAATTACTGTTTGTGCATTTACAATATTCATTGATTTTTGCCATTGAAAAACGTCCAGAAATGATTGAAGCTACTGACTGAATGAAAGGAGCTGGCATCTCACTCTCTTTGAATCTTCTTTATCATGCTAAGAGGAGCAGGAAAAAGCAAAAAATTTCAGAATTGCACCTTGCAATGCGGAGAAATTACTGTTTGTGCATTTACAATATTCATTGATTTTTGCCATTGAAAAACATCATGTTATTCATATCCCAGAAATGTTTGAAGCTACTGACTGAATGAAAGAAGCTGGCAACTCACTCTCTTTGAATCTTCTTTATCATGCTAAGAGGAGCAGGAAAAAGCAAAAAATTTCAGAATTGCACCTTGCAATGCGGAGAAATTACTGTTTGTGCATTTACAATATTCATTGATTTTTGCAATTGAAAAACGTCCAGAAATGATTGAAGCTACTGACTGAATGAAAGGAGCTGGCATCTCACTCTCTTTGAATCTTCTTTATCATGTTAAGAGGAGCAGGAAAAAGCAAAAAATTTCAGAATTGCACCTTGCAATGCAGAGAAATTACTGTTTGTGCATTTACAATATTCATTGATTTTTGCCATTGAAAAACGTCCAGAAATGATTGAAGCTACTGACTGAATGAAAGGAGCTGTTATCTCACTCTCTTTGAATCTTGTTTATCATGCTAAGAGGAGCAGGAAAAAGCAAAAAATTTCAGAATTGCACCTTGCAATGCGGAGAAATTACTGTTTGTGCATTTACAATATTCATTGATTTTTGCCATTGAAAAACATCATGTTATTCATATACCAGAAATGATTGAAGCTACTGACTGAATGAAAGGAGCTGGCATCTCACACTCTTTGAATCTTTTTTATCATGCTAAGAGGAGCAGGAAAAAGTAAAAAATTTCAGAATTGCACCTTGCAATGCGGAGAAATTACTGTTTGTGCATTTACAATATTCAATGATTTTTGCCATTGAAAAACGTCCAGAAATGATTGAAGCTACTGACTGAACGAAAGGAGCTGGCATCTCACTCTCTTTGAATCTTCTTTATCATGCTAAGAGGAGCAGGAAAAAGCAAAAAATTTCAGAATTGCACCTTGCAATGCGGAGAAATTACTGTTTGTGCATTTACAATATTCATTGATTTTTGCCATTGAAAAACATCATGTTATTCATATACCAGAAATGTTTGAAGCTACTGACTGAATGAAAGGAGCTGGCATCTCACTCTCTTTGAATCTTCTTCATAATGCTAAGAGGAGCAGGAAAAAGCAAAAAATTTCAGAATTGCACCTTGCAATGCGGAGAAATTACTGTTTGTGCATTTACAATATTCATTGATTTTTGCCATTGAAAAACGTCCAGAAATGATTGAAGCTACTGACTGAATGAAAGGAGCTGGCATCTCACTCTCTTTGAATCTTCTTTATCATGCTAAGAGGAGCAGGAAAAAGCAAAAAATTTCAGAATTGCACCTTGCAATGCGGAGAAATTACTGTTTGTGCATTTACAATATTCATTGATTTTTGCCATTGAAAAACATCATGTTATTCATATACCAGAAATGTTTGAAGCTACTGACTGAATGAAAGGAGCTGGCATCTCACTCTCTTTGAATCTTCTTTATCATGCTAAGAGGAGCAGGAAAAAGCAAAAAATTTCAGAATTGCACCTTGCAATGCGGATAAATTACTGTTTGTGCATTTACAATATTCATTGATTTTTGCCATTGAAAAATGTCCAGAAATGATTGAAGCTACTGACTGAATGAAAGGAGCTGGCATCTCACTCTCTTTGAATCTTGTTTATCATGCTAAGAGGAGCAGGAAAAAGCAAAAAATTTCAGAATTGCACCTTGCAATGCGGAGAAATTACTGTTTGTGCATTTACAATATTCATTGATTTTTGCCATTGAAAAACGTCCAGAAATTATTGAAGCTACTGACTGAATGAAAGGAGCTGGCATCTCACTCTCTTTGAAACTTCTTTATCATGCTAAGAGGAGCAGGAAAAAGCAAAAATTTTCAGAATTGCACCTTGCAATGCGGAGAAATTACTGTTTGTGCATTTACAATATTCATTGATTTTTGCCATTGAAAAACGTCCAGAAATGATTGAAGCTACTGACTGAATGAAAGGAGCTGGCATCTCACTCTCTTTGAATCTTCTTTATCATGCTAAGAGGAGCAGGAAAAAGCAAAAAATTTCAGAATTGCACCTTGCAATGCGGAGAAATTACTGTTTGTGCATTTACAATATTCATTGATTTTTGCCATTGAAAAACATCATGTTATTCATATACCAGAAATGTTTGAAGCTACTGACTGAATGAAAGGAGCTGGCATCTCACTCTCTTTGAATCTTCTTTATCATGCTAAGAGGAGCAGGAAAAAGCAAAAAATTTCAGAATTGCACCTTGCAATGCGGAGAAATTACTGTTTGTGCATTTACAATATTCATTGATTTTTGCCATTGAAAAACATCATGTTATTCATATACCAGAAATGATTGAAGCTACTGACTGAATGAAAGGAGCTGGCATCTCACTCTCTTTGAATCTTCTTTATCATGCTAAGAGGAGCAGGATAAAGCAAAAAATTTCAGACTTGCACCTTGCAATGCGGAGAAATTACTGTTTGTGCATTTACAATATTCATTGATTTTTGCCATTGAAAAACATCATGTTATTCATATACCAGAAATGTTTGAAGCTACTGATTGAATGAAAGGAGCTGGCATCTCACTCTCTTTGAATCTTCTTTATCATGCTAAGAGGAGCAGGAAAAAGCAAAAAATTTCAGACTTGCACCTTGCAATGCGGAGAAATTACTGTTTGTGCATTTACAATATTCATTGATTTTTGCCATTGAAAAACATCATGTTATTCATATACCAGAAATGTTTGAAGCTACTGACTGAATGAAAGGAGCTGGCATCTCACTCTCTTTGAATCTTCTTTATCATGCTAAGAGGAGCAGGAAAAAGCAAAAAATTTCAGAATTGCACCTTGCAATGCGGAGAAATTACTGTTTGTGCATTTACAATATTCATTGATTTTTGCCATTGAAAAACATCATGTTATTCATATACCAGAAATGATTGAAGCTACTGACTGAATGAAAGGAGCTGGCATCTCACACTCTTTGAATCTTTTTTATCATGCTAAGAGGAGCAGGAAAAAGTAAAAAATTTCAGAATTGCACCTTGCAATGCGGAGAAATTACTGTTTGTGCATTTACAATATTCAATGATTTTTGCCATTGAAAAACGTCCAGAAATGATTGAAGCTACTGACTGAACGAAAGGAGCTGGCATCTCACTCTCTTTGAATCTTCTTTATCATGCTAAGAGGAGCAGGAAAAAGCAAAAAATTTCAGAATTGCACCTTGCAATGCGGAGAAATTACTGTTTGTGCATTTACAATATTCATTGATTTTTGCCATTGAAAAACATCATGTTATTCATATACCAGAAATGTTTGAAGCTACTGACTGAATGAAAGGAGCTGGCATCTCACTCTCTTTGAATCTTCTTCATAATGCTAAGAGGAGCAGGAAAAAGCAAAAAATTTCAGAATTGCACCTTGCAATGCGGAGAAATTACTGTTTGTGCATTTACAATATTCATTGATTTTTGCCATTGAAAAACGTCCAGAAATGATTGAAGCTACTGACTGAATGAAAGGAGCTGGCATCTCACTCTCTTTGAATCTTCTTTATCATGCTAAGAGGAGCAGGAAAAAGCAAAAAATTTCAGAATTGCACCTTGCAATGCGGAGAAATTACTGTTTGTGCATTTACAATATTCATTGATTTTTGCCATTGAAAAACATCATGTTATTCATATACCAGAAATGTTTGAAGCTACTGACTGAATGAAAGGAGCTGGCATCTCACTCTCTTTGAATCTTCTTTATCATGCTAAGAGGAGCAGGAAAAAGCAAAAAATTTCAGAATTGCACCTTGCAATGCGGATAAATTACTGTTTGTGCATTTACAATATTCATTGATTTTTGCCATTGAAAAATGTCCAGAAATGATTGAAGCTACTGACTGAATGAAAGGAGCTGGCATCTCACTCTCTTTGAATCTTGTTTATCATGCTAAGAGGAGCAGGAAAAAGCAAAAAATTTCAGAATTGCACCTTGCAATGCGGAGAAATTACTGTTTGTGCATTTACAATATTCATTGATTTTTGCCATTGAAAAACGTCCAGAAATTATTGAAGCTACTGACTGAATGAAAGGAGCTGGCATCTCACTCTCTTTGAAACTTCTTTATCATGCTAAGAGGAGCAGGAAAAAGCAAAAATTTTCAGAATTGCACCTTGCAATGCGGAGAAATTACTGTTTGTGCATTTACAATATTCATTGATTTTTGCCATTGAAAAACGTCCAGAAATGATTGAAGCTACTGACTGAATGAAAGGAGCTGGCATCTCACTCTCTTTGAATCTTCTTTATCATGCTAAGAGGAGCAGGAAAAAGCAAAAAATTTCAGAATTGCACCTTGCAATGCGGAGAAATTACTGTTTGTGCATTTACAATATTCATTGATTTTTGCCATTGAAAAACATCATGTTATTCATATACCAGAAATGTTTGAAGCTACTGACTGAATGAAAGGAGCTGGCATCTCACTCTCTTTGAATCTTCTTTATCATGCTAAGAGGAGCAGGAAAAAGCAAAAAATTTCAGAATTGCACCTTGCAATGCGGAGAAATTACTGTTTGTGCATTTACAATATTCATTGATTTTTGCCATTGAAAAACATCATGTTATTCATATACCAGAAATGATTGAAGCTACTGACTGAATGAAAGGAGCTGGCATCTCACTCTCTTTGAATCTTCTTTATCATGCTAAGAGGAGCAGGATAAAGCAAAAAATTTCAGACTTGCACCTTGCAATGCGGAGAAATTACTGTTTGTGCATTTACAATATTCATTGATTTTTGCCATTGAAAAACATCATGTTATTCATATACCAGAAATGTTTGAAGCTACTGATTGAATGAAAGGAGCTGGCATCTCACTCTCTTTGAATCTTCTTTATCATGCTAAGAGGAGCAGGAAAAAGCAAAAAATTTCAGACTTGCACCTTGCAATGCGGAGAAATTACTGTTTGTGCATTTACAATATTCATTGATTTTTGCCATTGAAAAACATCATGTTATTCATATACCAGAAATGTTTGAAGCTACTGACTGAATGAAAGGAGCTGGCATCTCACTCTCTTTGAATCTTCTTTATCATGCTAAGAGGAGCAGGAAAAAGCAAAAAATTTCAGAATTGCACCTTGCAATGCGGAGAAATTACTGTTTGTGCATTTACAATATTCATTGATTTTTGCCATTGAAAAACGTCCAGAAATGATTGAAGCTACTGACTGAATGAAAGGAGCTGGAATCTCACTCTCTTTGAATCTTCTTTATCATGCTAAGAGGAGCAGGAAAAAGCAAAAAATTTCAGAATTGCACCTTGCAATGCGGAGAAATTACAGTTTGTGCATTTACAATATTCATTGATTTTTGCCATTGAAAAACATCCAGAAATGATTGAAGCTACTGACTGAATGAAAGGAGCTGGCATCTCACTCTCTTTGAATCTTCTTTATCATGCTAAGAGGAGCAGGAAAAAGCAAAAAATTTCAGAATTGCACCTTGCAATGCGGAGAAATTACTGTTTGTGCATTTACAATATTCATTGATTTTTGCCATTGAAAAACGTCCAGAAATGATTGAAGCTACTGACTGAATGAAAGGAGCTGGCATCTCACTCTCTTTGAATCTTCTTTATCATGCTAAGAGGAGCAGGAAAAAGCAAAAAATTTCAGAATTGCACCTTGCAATGCGGAGAAATTACTGTTTGTGCATTTACAATATTCATTGATTTTTGCCATTGAAAAATGTCCAGAAATGATTGAAGCTACTGACTGAAGGAAAGGAGCTGGCATCTCACTCTCTTTGAATCTTCTTTATCATGCTAAGAGGAGCAGGAAAAAGCAAAAAATTTCAGAATTGCACCTTGCAATGCGGAGAAATTACTGTTTGTGCATTTACAATATTCATTGATTTTTGCCATTGAAAAACGTCCAGAAATGATTGAAGCTACTGACTGAATGAAAGGAGCTGGCATCTCACTCTCTTTGAATCTTCTTTATCATGCTAAGAGGAGCAGGAAAAAGTAAAAAATTTCAGAATTGCACCTTGCAATGCGGAGAAATTACTGTTTGTGCATTTACAATATTCAATGATTTTTGCCATTGAAAAACGTCCAGAAATGATTGAAGCTACTGACTGAATGAAAGGAGCTGGCATCTCACTCTCTTTGAATCTTGTTTATCATGCTAAGAGGAGCAGGAAAAAGCAAAAAATTTCAGAATTGCACCTTGCAATGTGGAGAAATTACTGTTTGTGCATTTACAATATTCATTGATTTTTGCCATTGAAAAACGTCCAGAAATGATTGAAGCTACTGACTGAATGAAAGGAGCTGGCATCTCACTCTCTTTGAATCTTCTTTATCATGCTAAGAGGAGCAGGAAAAAGCAAAAAATTTCAGAATTGCACCTTGCAATGCGGAGAAATTACTGTTTGTGCATTTACAATATTCATTGATTTTTGCTATTGAAAAACATCATGTTATTCATATACCAGAAATGATTGAAGCTACTGACTGAATGAAAGGAGCTGGCATCTCACTCTCTTTGAATCTTCTTTATCATGCTAAGAGGAGCAGGAAAAAGCAAAAAATTTCAGAATTGCACCTTGCAATGCGGAGAAATTACAGTTTGTGCATTTACAATATTCATTGATTTTTGCCATTGAAAAACGTCCAGAAATGATTGAAGCTACTGACTGAATGAAAGGAGCTGGCATCTCACTCTCTTTGAATCTTCTTTATCATGCTAAGAGGAGCAGGAAAAAGCAAAAAATTTCAGAATTGCACCTTGCAATGCGGAGAAATTACTGTTTGTGCATTTACAATATTCATTGATTTTTGCCATTGAAAAACGTCCAGAAATGATTGAAGGTACTGACTGAATGAAAGGAGCTGGCATATCACTCTCTTTGAATCTTCTTTATCATGCTAAGAGGAGCAGGAAAAAGCAAAAAATTTCAGAATTGCACCTTGCAATGCGGAGAAATTACTGTTTGTGCATTTACAATATTCATTGATTTTTGCCATTGAAAAACGTCCAGAAATGATTGAAGCTACTGACTGAATGAAAGGAGCTGGCATCTCACTCTCTTTGAATCTTCTTTATCATGCTAAGAGGAGCAGGAAAAAGCAAAAAATTTCAGAATTGCACCTTGCAATGCGGAGAAATTACTGTTTGTGCATTTACAATATTCATTGATTTTTGCCATTGAAAAATGTCCAGAAATGATTGAAGCTACTGACTGAATGAAAGGAGCTGGCATCTCCCTCTCTTTGAATTTTCTTTATCATGCTAAGAGGAGCAGGAAAAAGCAAAAAATTTCAGAATTGCGCCTTGCAATGCGGAGAAATTACTGTTTGTGCATTTACAAAATTCATTGATTTTTGCCATTGAAAAACATCATGTTATTCATATACCAGAAATGATTGAAGCTACTGACTGAAGGAAAGGAGCTGGCATCTCACTCTCTTTGAATCTTCTTTATCATGCTAAGAGGAGCAGGAAAAAGTAAAAAATTTCAGAATTGCACCTTGCAATGCGGAGAAATTACTGTTTGTGCATTTACAATATTCAATGATTTTTGCCATTGAAAAACGTCCAGAAATGATTGAAGCTACTGACTGAATGAAAGGAGCTGGCATCTCACTCTCTTTGAATCTTGTTTATCATGCTAAGAGGAGCAGGAAAAAGCAAAAAATTTCAGAATTGCACCTTGCAATGCGGAGAAATTACTGTTTGTGCATTTACAATATTCATTGATTTTTGCCATTGAAAAACGTCCAGAAATGATTGAAGCTACTGACTGAATGAAAGGAGCTGGCATCTCACTCTCTTTGAATCTTCTTTATCATGCTAAGAGGAGCAGGAAAAAGCAAAAAATTTCAGAATTGCACCTTGCAATGCGGAGAAATTACTGTTTGTGCATTTACAATATTCATTGATTTTTGCCATTGAAAAACATCATGTTATTCATATACCAGAAATGATTGAAGCTACTGACTGAATGAAAGGAGCTGGCATCTCACTCTCTTTGAATCTTCTTTATCATGCTAAGAGGAGCAGGAAAAAGCAAAAAATTTCAGAATTGCACCTTGCAATGCGGAGAAATTACTGTTTGTGCATTTACAATATTCATTGATTTTTGCCATTGAAAAACGTCCAGAAATGATTGAAGCTACTGACTGAATGAAAGGAGATGGCATCTCACTCTCTTTGAATCTTGTTTATCATGCTAACAGGAGCAGGAAAAAGCAAAAAATTTCAGAATTGCACCTTGCAATGCGGAGAAATTACTGTTTGTGCATTTACAATATTCATTGATTTTTGCCATTGAAAAATGTCCAGAAATGATTGAAGCTACTGACTGAATGAAAGGAGCTGGCATCTCACTCTCTTTGAATCTTCTTTATCATGCTAAGAGGAGCAGGAAAAAGCAAAAAATTTCAGAATTGCACCTTGCAATGCGGAGAAATTACTGTTTGTGCATTTACAATATTCATTGATTTTTGCTATTGAAAAACATCATGTTATTCATATACCAGAAATGATTGAAGCTACTGACAGAATGAAAGGAGCTGGCATCTCACTCTCTTTGAATCTTCTTTATCATGCTAAGAGGAGCAGGAAAAAGCAAAAAATTTCAGAATTGCACCTTGCAATGCGGAGAAATTACAGTTTGTGCATTTACAATATTCATTGATTTTTGCCATTGAAAAACGTCCAGAAATGATTGAAGCTACTGACTGAATGAAAGGAGCTGGCATCTCACTCTCTTTGAATCTTCTTTATCATGCTAAGAGGAGCAGGAAAAAGCAAAAAATTTCAGAATTGCACCTTGCAATGCGGAGAAATTACTGTTTGTGCATTTACAATATTCATTGATTTTTGCCATTGAAAAACGTCCAGAAATGATTGAAGGTACTGACTGAATGAAAGGAGCTGGCATCTCACTCTCTTTGAATCTTCTTTATCATGCTAAGAGGAGCAGGAAAAAGCAAAAAATTTCAGAATTGCACCTTGCAATGCGGAGAAATTACGGTTTGTGCATTTACAATATTCATTGATTTTTGCCATTGAAAAACGTCCAGAAATGATTGAAGCTACTGACTGAATGAAAGGAGCTGGCATCTCACTCTCTTTGAATCTTCTTTATCATGCTAAGAGGAGCAGGAAAAAGCAAAAAATTTCAGAATTGCACCTTGCAATGCGGAGAAATTACTGTTTGTGCATTTACAATATTCATTGATTTTTGCCATTGAAAAATGTCCAGAAATGATTGAAGCTACTGACTGAATGAAAGGAGCTGGCATCTCACTCTCTTTGAATCTTCTTTATCATGCTAAGAGGAGCAGGAAAAAGCAAAAAATTTCAGAATTGCGCCTTGCAATGCGGAGAAATTACTGTTTGTGCATTTACAAAATTCATTGATTTTTGCCATTGAAAAACATCATGTTATTCATATACCAGAAATGATTGAAGCTACTGACTGAAGGAAAGGAGCTGGCATCTCACTCTCTTTGAATCTTCTTTATCATGCTAAGAGGAGCAGGAAAAAGCAAAAAATTTCAGAATTGCACCTTGCAATGCGGAGAAATTACTGTTTGTGCATTTACAATATTCATTGATTTTTGCCATTGAAAAACATCCAGAAATGATTGAAGCTACTGACTGAATGAAAGGAGCTGGCATCTCACTCTCTTTGAATCTTCTTTATTATGCTAAGAGGAGCAGGAAAAAGCAAAAAATTTCAGAATTGCACCTTGCAATGCGGAGAAATTACTGTTTGTGCATTTACAATATTCATTGATTTTTGTGAATGAAAAACATCATGTTATTCATATACCAGAAATGATTGAAGCTACTGACTGAATGAAAGGAGCTGGCATCTCACTCTCTTTGAATCTTCTTTATCATGCTAAGAGGAGCAGGAAAAAGTAAAAAATTTCAGAATTGCACCTTGCAATGCGGAGAAATTACTGTTTGTGCATTTACAATATTCAATGATTTTTGCCATTGAAAAACGTCCAGAAATGATTGAAGCTACTGACTGAATGAAAGGAGCTGGCATCTCACTCTCTTTGAATCTTGTTTATCATGCTAAGAGGAGCAGGAAAAAGCAAAAAATTTCAGAATTGCACCTTCCAATGCGGAGAAATTACTGTTTGTGCATTTACAATATTCATTGATTTTTGCCATTGAAAAACGTCCAGAAATGATTGAAGCTACTGACTGAATGAAAGGAGCTGGCATCTCACTCTCTTTGAATCTTCTTTATCATGCTAAGAGGAGCAGGAAAAAGCAAAAAATTTCAGAATTGCACCTTGCAATGCGGAGAAATTACTGTTTGTGCATTTACAATATTCATTGATTTTTGCCATTGAAAAACATGTTATTCATATACCAGAAATGTTTGAAGCTCCTGACTGAATGAAAGGAGCTGGCACCTCACTCTCTTTGAATCTTCTTTATCATGCTAAGAGGAGCAGGAAAAAGCAAAAAATTTCAGAATTGCACCTTGCAATGCGGAGAAATTACTGTTTGTGCATTTACAATATTCATTGATTTTTGCCATTGAAAAACGTCCAGAAATGATTGAAGCTACTGACTGAATGAAAGGAGCTGTCATCTCACTCTCTTTGAATCTTCTTTATCATGCTAAGAGGAGCAGGAAAAAGCAAAAAATTTCAGAATTGCACCTTGCAATGCGGAGAAATTACTGTTTGTGCATTTACAATATTCATTGATTTTTGCCATTGAAAAATGTCCAGAAATGATTGAAGCTACTGACTGAATGAAAGGAGCTGGCATCTCACTCTCTTTGAATCTTCTTTATCATGCTAGGATTAGCAGGAAAAAGCAAAAAATTTCAGAATTGCACCTTGCAATGTGGAGATATTACTGTTTGTGCATTTACAATATTCATTGATTTTTGCCATTGAAAAACATGTTTTTCATATACCAGAAATGTTTGAAGCTACTGACTGAATGAAAGGAGCTGGCATCTCACTCTCTTTGAATCTTCTTTATCATGCTAGGATTAACAGGAAAAAGCAAAAAATTTCAGAATTTCACCTTGCAATGTGGAGATATTACTGTTTGTGCATTTACAATATTCATTGATTTTTGCCATTGAAAAACATGTTTTTCATATACCAGAAATGTTTGAAGCTACTGACTGAATGAAAGGAGCTGGCATCTCACTCTCTTTGAATCTTCTTTATCATGCTAGGATTAACAGGAAAAAGCAAAAAATTTCAGAATTGCACCTTGCAATGCGGAGAAATTACTGTTTGTGCATTTACAATATTCATTGATTTTTGCCATTGAAAAACATCATGTTATTCATATACCAGAAATGATTGAAGCTACTGACTGAATGAAAGGAGCTGGCATCTCACTCTCTTTGAATCTTCTTTATCATGCTAAGAGGAGCAGGAAAAAGCAAAAAATTTCAGAATTGCACCTTGCAATGCGGAGAAATTACTGTTTGTGCATTTACAATATTCATTGATTTTTGCCATTGAAAAACGTCCAGAAATGATTGAAGCTACTGACTGAATGAAAGGAGATGGCATCTCACTCTCTTTGAATCTTGTTTATCATGCTAACAGGAGCAGGAAAAAGCAAAAAATTTCAGAATTGCACCTTGCAATGCGGAGAAATTACTGTTTGTGCATTTACAATATTCATTGATTTTTGCCATTGAAAAATGTCCAGAAATGATTGAAGCTACTGACTGAATGAAAGGAGCTGGCATCTCACTCTCTTTGAATCTTCTTTATCATGCTAAGAGGAGCAGGAAAAAGCAAAAAATTTCAGAATTGCACCTTGCAATGCGGAGAAATTACTGTTTGTGCATTTACAATATTCATTGATTTTTGCTATTGAAAAACATCATGTTATTCATATACCAGAAATGATTGAAGCTACTGACAGAATGAAAGGAGCTGGCATCTCACTCTCTTTGAATCTTCTTTATCATGCTAAGAGGAGCAGGAAAAAGCAAAAAATTTCAGAATTGCACCTTGCAATGCGGAGAAATTACAGTTTGTGCATTTACAATATTCATTGATTTTTGCCATTGAAAAACGTCCAGAAATGATTGAAGCTACTGACTGAATGAAAGGAGCTGGCATCTCACTCTCTTTGAATCTTCTTTATCATGCTAAGAGGAGCAGGAAAAAGCAAAAAATTTCAGAATTGCACCTTGCAATGCGGAGAAATTACTGTTTGTGCATTTACAATATTCATTGATTTTTGCCATTGAAAAACGTCCAGAAATGATTGAAGGTACTGACTGAATGAAAGGAGCTGGCATCTCACTCTCTTTGAATCTTCTTTATCATGCTAAGAGGAGCAGGAAAAAGCAAAAAATTTCAGAATTGCACCTTGCAATGCGGAGAAATTACTGTTTGTGCATTTACAATATTCATTGATTTTTGCCATTGAAAAACGTCCAGAAATGATTGAAGCTACTGACTGAATGAAAGGAGCTGGCATCTCACTCTCTTTGAATCTTCTTTATCATGCTAAGAGGAGCAGGAAAAAGCAAAAAATTTCAGAATTGCACCTTGCAATGCGGAGAAATTACTGTTTGTGCATTTACAATATTCATTGATTTTTGCCATTGAAAAATGTCCAGAAATGATTGAAGCTACTGACTGAATGAAAGGAGCTGGCATCTCACTCTCTTTGAATCTTCTTTATCATGCTAAGAGGAGCAGGAAAAAGCAAAAAATTTCAGAATTGCGCCTTGCAATGCGGAGAAATTACTGTTTGTGCATTTACAAAATTCATTGATTTTTGCCATTGAAAAACATCATGTTATTCATATACCAGAAATGATTGAAGCTACTGACTGAAGGAAAGGAGCTGGCATCTCACTCTCTTTGAATCTTCTTTATCATGCTAAGAGGAGCAGGAAAAAGCAAAAAATTTCAGAATTGCACCTTGCAATGCGGAGAAATTACTGTTTGTGCATTTACAATATTCATTGATTTTTGCCATTGAAAAACATCCAGAAATGATTGAAGCTACTGACTGAATGAAAGGAGCTGGCATCTCACTCTCTTTGAATCTTCTTTATTATGCTAAGAGGAGCAGGAAAAAGCAAAAAATTTCAGAATTGCACCTTGCAATGCGGAGAAATTACTGTTTGTGCATTTACAATATTCATTGATTTTTGCGAATGAAAAACATCATGTTATTCATATACCAGAAATGATTGAAGCTACTGACTGAATGAAAGGAGCTGGCATCTCACTCTCTTTGAATCTTCTTTATCATGCTAAGAGGAGCAGGAAAAAGTAAAAAATTTCAGAATTGCACCTTGCAATGCGGAGAAATTACTGTTTGTGCATTTACAATATTCAATGATTTTTGCCATTGAAAAACGTCCAGAAATGATTGAAGCTACTGACTGAATGAAAGGAGCTGGCATCTCACTCTCTTTGAATCTTGTTTATCATGCTAAGAGGAGCAGGAAAAAGCAAAAAATTTCAGAATTGCACCTTCCAATGCGGAGAAATTACTGTTTGTGCATTTACAATATTCATTGATTTTTGCCATTGAAAAACGTCCAGAAATGATTGAAGCTACTGACTGAATGAAAGGAGCTGGCATCTCACTCTCTTTGAATCTTCTTTATCATGCTAAGAGGAGCAGGAAAAAGCAAAAAATTTCAGAATTGCACCTTGCAATGCGGAGAAATTACTGTTTGTGCATTTACAATATTCATTGATTTTTGCCATTGAAAAACATGTTATTCATATACCAGAAATGTTTGAAGCTCCTGACTGAATGAAAGGAGCTGGCACCTCACTCTCTTTGAATCTTCTTTATCATGCTAAGAGGAGCAGGAAAAAGCAAAAAATTTCAGAATTGCACCTTGCAATGCGGAGAAATTACTGTTTGTGCATTTACAATATTCATTGATTTTTGCCATTGAAAAACGTCCAGAAATGATTGAAGGTACTGACTGAATGAAAGGAGCTGGCATCTCACTCTCTTTGAATCTTCTTTATCATGCTAAGAGGAGCAGGAAAAAGCAAAAAATTTCAGAATTGCACCTTGCAATGCGGAGAAATTACTGTTTGTGCATTTACAATATTCATTGATTTTTGCCATTGAAAAACGTCCAGAAATGATTGAAGCTACTGACTGAATGAAAGGAGCTGGCATCTCACTCTCTTTGAATCTTCTTTATCATGCTAAGAGGAGCAGGAAAAAGCAAAAAATTTCAGAATTGCACCTTGCAATGCGGAGAAATTACTGTTTGTGCATTTACAATATTCATTGATTTTTGCCATTGAAAAATGTCCAGAAATGATTGAAGCTACTGACTGAATGAAAGGAGCTGGCATCTCACTCTCTTTGAATCTTCTTTATCATGCTAAGAGGAGCAGGAAAAAGCAAAAAATTTCAGAATTGCGCCTTGCAATGCGGAGAAATTACTGTTTGTGCATTTACAAAATTCATTGATTTTTGCCATTGAAAAACATCATGTTATTCATATACCAGAAATGATTGAAGCTACTGACTGAAGGAAAGGAGCTGGCATCTCACTCTCTTTGAATCTTCTTTATCATGCTAAGAGGAGCAGGAAAAAGCAAAAAATTTCAGAATTGCACCTTCCAATGCGGAGAAATTACTGTTTGTGCATTTACAATATTCATTGATTTTTGCCATTGAAAAACGTCCAGAAATGATTGAAGCTACTGACTGAATGAAAGGAGCTGGCATCTCACTCTCTTTGAATCTTCTTTATCATGCTAAGAGGAGCAGGAAAAAGCAAAAAATTTCAGAATTGCACCTTGCAATGCGGAGAAATTACTGTTTGTGCATTTACAATATTCATTGATTTTTGCCATTGAAAAACATGTTATTCATATACCAGAAATGTTTGAAGCTCCTGACTGAATGAAAGGAGCTGGCACCTCACTCTCTTTGAATCTTCTTTATCATGCTAAGAGGAGCAGGAAAAAGCAAAAAATTTCAGAATTGCACCTTGCAATGCGGAGAAATTACTGTTTGTGCATTTACAATATTCATTGATTTTTGCCATTGAAAAACGTCCAGAAATGATTGAAGGTACTGACTGAATGAAAGGAGCTGGCATCTCACTCTCTTTGAATCTTCTTTATCATGCTAAGAGGAGCAGGAAAAAGCAAAAAATTTCAGAATTGCACCTTGCAATGCGGAGAAATTACTGTTTGTGCATTTACAATATTCATTGATTTTTGCCATTGAAAAACGTCCAGAAATGATTGAAGCTACTGACTGAATGAAAGGAGCTGGCATCTCACTCTCTTTGAATCTTCTTTATCATGCTAAGAGGAGCAGGAAAAAGCAAAAAATTTCAGAATTGCACCTTGCAATGCGGAGAAATTACTGTTTGTGCATTTACAATATTCATTGATTTTTGCCATTGAAAAATGTCCAGAAATGATTGAAGCTACTGACTGAATGAAAGGAGCTGGCATCTCACTCTCTTTGAATCTTCTTTATCATGCTAAGAGGAGCAGGAAAAAGCAAAAAATTTCAGAATTGCGCCTTGCAATGCGGAGAAATTACTGTTTGTGCATTTACAAAATTCATTGATTTTTGCCATTGAAAAACATCATGTTATTCATATACCAGAAATGATTGAAGCTACTGACTGAAGGAAAGGAGCTGGCATCTCACTCTCTTTGAATCTTCTTTATCATGCTAAGAGGAGCAGGAAAAAGCAAAAAATTTCAGAATTGCACCTTGCAATGCGGAGAAATTACTGTTTGTGCATTTACAATATTCATTGATTTTTGCCATTGAAAAACATCCAGAAATGATTGAAGCTACTGACTGAATGAAAGGAGCTGGCATCTCACTCTCTTTGAATCTTCTTTATTATGCTAAGAGGAGCAGGAAAAAGCAAAAAATTTCAGAATTGCACCTTGCAATGCGGAGAAATTACTGTTTGTGCATTTACAATATTCATTGATTTTTGCGAATGAAAAACATCATGTTATTCATATACCAGAAATGATTGAAGCTACTGACTGAATGAAAGGAGCTGGCATCTCACTCTCTTTGAATCTTCTTTATCATGCTAAGAGGAGCAGGAAAAAGTAAAAAATTTCAGAATTGCACCTTGCAATGCGGAGAAATTACTGTTTGTGCATTTACAATATTCAATGATTTTTGCCATTGAAAAACGTCCAGAAATGATTGAAGCTACTGACTGAATGAAAGGAGCTGGCATCTCACTCTCTTTGAATCTTGTTTATCATGCTAAGAGGAGCAGGAAAAAGCAAAAAATTTCAGAATTGCACCTTCCAATGCGGAGAAATTACTGTTTGTGCATTTACAATATTCATTGATTTTTGCCATTGAAAAACGTCCAGAAATGATTGAAGCTACTGACTGAATGAAAGGAGCTGGCATCTCACTCTCTTTGAATCTTCTTTATCATGCTAAGAGGAGCAGGAAAAAGCAAAAAATTTCAGAATTGCACCTTGCAATGCGGAGAAATTACTGTTTGTGCATTTACAATATTCATTGATTTTTGCCATTGAAAAACATCATGTTATTCATATACCAGAAATGTTTGAAGCTACTGACTGAATGAAAGGAGCTGGCATCTCACTCTCTTTGAATCTTCTTTATCATGCTAAGAGGAGCAGGAAAAAGCAAAAAATTTCAGAATTGCACCTTGCAATGCGGATAAATTACTGTTTGTGCATTTACAATATTCATTGATTTTTGCCATTGAAAAATGTCCAGAAATGATTGAAGCTACTGACTGAATGAAAGGAGCTGGCATCTCACTCTCTTTGAATCTTGTTTATCATGCTAAGAGGAGCAGGAAAAAGCAAAAAATTTCAGAATTGCACCTTGCAATGCGGAGAAATTACTGTTTGTGCATTTACAATATTCATTGATTTTTGCCATTGAAAAACGTCCAGAAATTATTGAAGCTACTGACTGAATGAAAGGAGCTGGCATCTCACTCTCTTTGAAACTTCTTTATCATGCTAAGAGGAGCAGGAAAAAGCAAAAATTTTCAGAATTGCACCTTGCAATGCGGAGAAATTACTGTTTGTGCATTTACAATATTCATTGATTTTTGCCATTGAAAAACGTCCAGAAATGATTGAAGCTACTGACTGAATGAAAGGAGCTGGCATCTCACTCTCTTTGAATCTTCTTTATCATGCTAAGAGGAGCAGGAAAAAGCAAAAAATTTCAGAATTGCACCTTGCAATGCGGAGAAATTACTGTTTGTGCATTTACAATATTCATTGATTTTTGCCATTGAAAAACATCATGTTATTCATATACCAGAAATGTTTGAAGCTACTGACTGAATGAAAGGAGCTGGCATCTCACTCTCTTTGAATCTTCTTTATCATGCTAAGAGGAGCAGGAAAAAGCAAAAAATTTCAGAATTGCACCTTGCAATGCGGAGAAATTACTGTTTATGCATTTACAATATTCATTGATTTTTGCCATTGAAAAACATCATGTTATTCATATACCAGAAATGATTGAAGCTACTGACTGAATGAAAGGAGCTGGCATCTCACTCTCTTTGAATCTTCTTTATCATGCTAAGAGGAGCAGGATAAAGCAAAAAATTTCAGACTTGCACCTTGCAATGCGGAGAAATTACTGTTTGTGCATTTACAATATTCATTGATTTTTGCCATTGAAAAACATCATGTTATTCATATACCAGAAATGTTTGAAGCTACTGATTGAATGAAAGGAGCTGGCATCTCACTCTCTTTGAATCTTCTTTATCATGCTAAGAGGAGCAGGAAAAAGCAAAAAATTTCAGACTTGCACCTTGCAATGCGGAGAAATTACTGTTTGTGCATTTACAATATTCATTGATTTTTGCCATTGAAAAACATCATGTTATTCATATACCAGAAATGTTTGAAGCTACTGACTGAATGAAAGGAGCTGGCATCTCACTCTCTTTGAATCTTCTTTATCATGCTAAGAGGAGCAGGAAAAAGCAAAAAATTTCAGAATTGCACCTTGCAATGCGGAGAAATTACTGTTTGTGCATTTACAATATTCATTGATTTTTGCCATTGAAAAACATCATGTTATTCATATACCAGAAATGATTGAAGCTACTGACTGAATGAAAGGAGCTGGCATCTCACACTCTTTGAATCTTTTTTATCATGCTAAGAGGAGCAGGAAAAAGTAAAAAATTTCAGAATTGCACCTTGCAATGCGGAGAAATTACTGTTTGTGCATTTACAATATTCATTGATTTTTGCCATTGAAAAACATCATGTTATTCATATACCAGAAATGTTTGAAGCTACTGACTGAATGAAAGGAGCTGGCATCTCACTCTCTTTGAATCTTCTTCATAATGCTAAGAGGAGCAGGAAAAAGCAAAAAATTTCAGAATTGCACCTTGCAATGCGGAGAAATTACTGTTTGTGCATTTACAATATTCATTGATTTTTGCCATTGAAAAACGTCCAGAAATGATTGAAGCTACTGACTGAATGAAAGGAGCTGGCATCTCACTCTCTTTGAATCTTCTTTATCATGCTAAGAGGAGCAGGAAAAAGCAAAAAATTTCAGAATTGCACCTTGCAATGCGGAGAAATTACTGTTTGTGCATTTACAATATTCATTGATTTTTGCCATTGAAAAACATCATGTTATTCATATACCAGAAATGTTTGAAGCTACTGACTGAATGAAAGGAGCTGGCATCTCACTCTCTTTGAATCTTCTTTATCATGCTAAGAGGAGCAGGAAAAAGCAAAAAATTTCAGAATTGCACCTTGCAATGCGGATAAATTACTGTTTGTGCATTTACAATATTCATTGATTTTTGCCATTGAAAAATGTCCAGAAATGATTGAAGCTACTGACTGAATGAAAGGAGCTGGCATCTCACTCTCTTTGAATCTTGTTTATCATGCTAAGAGGAGCAGGAAAAAGCAAAAAATTTCAGAATTGCACCTTGCAATGCGGAGAAATTACTGTTTGTGCATTTACAATATTCATTGATTTTTGCCATTGAAAAACGTCCAGAAATTATTGAAGCTACTGACTGAATGAAAGGAGCTGGCATCTCACTCTCTTTGAAACTTCTTTATCATGCTAAGAGGAGCAGGAAAAAGCAAAAATTTTCAGAATTGCACCTTGCAATGCGGAGAAATTACTGTTTGTGCATTTACAATATTCATTGATTTTTGCCATTGAAAAACGTCCAGAAATGATTGAAGCTACTGACTGAATGAAAGGAGCTGGCATCTCACTCTCTTTGAATCTTCTTTATCATGCTAAGAGGAGCAGGAAAAAGCAAAAAATTTCAGAATTGCACCTTGCAATGCGGAGAAATTACTGTTTGTGCATTTACAATATTCATTGATTTTTGCCATTGAAAAACATCATGTTATTCATATACCAGAAATGTTTGAAGCTACTGACTGAATGAAAGGAGCTGGCATCTCACTCTCTTTGAATCTTCTTTATCATGCTAAGAGGAGCAGGAAAAAGCAAAAAATTTCAGAATTGCACCTTGCAATGCGGAGAAATTACTGTTTGTGCATTTACAATATTCATTGATTTTTGCCATTGAAAAACATCATGTTATTCATATACCAGAAATGATTGAAGCTACTGACTGAATGAAAGGAGCTGGCATCTCACTCTCTTTGAATCTTCTTTATCATGCTAAGAGGAGCAGGATAAAGCAAAAAATTTCAGACTTGCACCTTGCAATGCGGAGAAATTACTGTTTGTGCATTTACAATATTCATTGATTTTTGCCATTGAAAAACATCATGTTATTCATATACCAGAAATGTTTGAAGCTACTGATTGAATGAAAGGAGCTGGCATCTCACTCTCTTTGAATCTTCTTTATCATGCTAAGAGGAGCAGGAAAAAGCAAAAAATTTCAGACTTGCACCTTGCAATGCGGAGAAATTACTGTTTGTGCATTTACAATATTCATTGATTTTTGCCATTGAAAAACATCATGTTATTCATATACCAGAAATGTTTGAAGCTACTGACTGAATGAAAGGAGCTGGCATCTCACTCTCTTTGAATCTTCTTTATCATGCTAAGAGGAGCAGGAAAAAGCAAAAAATTTCAGAATTGCACCTTGCAATGCGGAGAAATTACTGTTTGTGCATTTACAATATTCATTGATTTTTGCCATTGAAAAACGTCCAGAAATGATTGAAGCTACTGACTGAATGAAAGGAGCTGGAATCTCACTCTCTTTGAATCTTCTTTATCATGCTAAGAGGAGCAGGAAAAAGCAAAAAATTTCAGAATTGCACCTTGCAATGCGGAGAAATTACAGTTTGTGCATTTACAATATTCATTGATTTTTGCCATTGAAAAACATCCAGAAATGATTGAAGCTACTGACTGAATGAAAGGAGCTGGCATCTCACTCTCTTTGAATCTTCTTTATCATGCTAAGAGGAGCAGGAAAAAGCAAAAAATTTCAGAATTGCACCTTGCAATGCGGAGAAATTACTGTTTGTGCATTTACAATATTCATTGATTTTTGCCATTGAAAAACATCATGTTATTCATATACCAGAAATGTTTGAAGCTACTGACTGAATGAAAGGAGCTGGCATCTCACTCTCTTTGAATCTTCTTTATCATGCTAAGAGGAGCAGGAAAAAGCAAAAAATTTCAGAATTGCACCTTGCAATGCGGAGAAATTACTGTTTATGCATTTACAATATTCATTGATTTTTGCCATTGAAAAACATCATGTTATTCATATACCAGAAATGATTGAAGCTACTGACTGAATGAAAGGAGCTGGCATCTCACTCTCTTTGAATCTTCTTTATCATGCTAAGAGGAGCAGGATAAAGCAAAAAATTTCAGACTTGCACCTTGCAATGCGGAGAAATTACTGTTTGTGCATTTACAATATTCATTGATTTTTGCCATTGAAAAACATCATGTTATTCATATACCAGAAATGTTTGAAGCTACTGATTGAATGAAAGGAGCTGGCATCTCACTCTCTTTGAATCTTCTTTATCATGCTAAGAGGAGCAGGAAAAAGCAAAAAATTTCAGACTTGCACCTTGCAATGCGGAGAAATTACTGTTTGTGCATTTACAATATTCATTGATTTTTGCCATTGAAAAACATCATGTTATTCATATACCAGAAATGTTTGAAGCTACTGACTGAATGAAAGGAGCTGGCATCTCACTCTCTTTGAATCTTCTTTATCATGCTAAGAGGAGCAGGAAAAAGCAAAAAATTTCAGAATTGCACCTTGCAATGCGGAGAAATTACTGTTTGTGCATTTACAATATTCATTGATTTTTGCCATTGAAAAACATCATGTTATTCATATACCAGAAATGATTGAAGCTACTGACTGAATGAAAGGAGCTGGCATCTCACACTCTTTGAATCTTTTTTATCATGCTAAGAGGAGCAGGAAAAAGTAAAAAATTTCAGAATTGCACCTTGCAATGCGGAGAAATTACTGTTTGTGCATTTACAATATTCAATGATTTTTGCCATTGAAAAACGTCCAGAAATGATTGAAGTTACTGACTGAACGAAAGGAGCTGGCATCTCACTCTCTTTGAATCTTCTTTATCATGCTAAGAGGAGCAGGAAAAAGCAAAAAATTTCAGAATTGCACCTTGCAATGCGGAGAAATTACTGTTTGTGCATTTACAATATTCATTGATTTTTGCCATTGAAAAACATCATGTTATTCATATACCAGAAATGTTTGAAGCTACTGACTGAATGAAAGGAGCTGGCATCTCACTCTCTTTGAATCTTCTTCATAATGCTAAGAGGAGCAGGAAAAAGCAAAAAATTTCAGAATTGCACCTTGCAATGCGGAGAAATTACTGTTTGTGCATTTACAATATTCATTGATTTTTGCCATTGAAAAACGTCCAGAAATGATTGAAGCTACTGACTGAATGAAAGGAGCTGGCATCTCACTCTCTTTGAATCTTCTTTATCATGCTAAGAGGAGCAGGAAAAAGCAAAAAATTTCAGAATTGCACCTTGCAATGCGGAGAAATTACTGTTTGTGCATTTACAATATTCATTGATTTTTGCCATTGAAAAACATCATGTTATTCATATACCAGAAATGTTTGAAGCTACTGACTGAATGAAAGGAGCTGGCATCTCACTCTCTTTGAATCTTCTTTATCATGCTAAGAGGAGCAGGAAAAAGCAAAAAATTTCAGAATTGCACCTTGCAATGCGGATAAATTACTGTTTGTGCATTTACAATATTCATTGATTTTTGCCATTGAAAAATGTCCAGAAATGATTGAAGCTACTGACTGAATGAAAGGAGCTGGCATCTCACTCTCTTTGAATCTTGTTTATCATGCTAAGAGGAGCAGGAAAAAGCAAAAAATTTCAGAATTGCACCTTGCAATGCGGAGAAATTACTGTTTGTGCATTTACAATATTCATTGATTTTTGCCATTGAAAAACGTCCAGAAATTATTGAAGCTACTGACTGAATGAAAGGAGCTGGCATCTCACTCTCTTTGAAACTTCTTTATCATGCTAAGAGGAGCAGGAAAAAGCAAAAATTTTCAGAATTGCACCTTGCAATGCGGAGAAATTACTGTTTGTGCATTTACAATATTCATTGATTTTTGCCATTGAAAAACGTCCAGAAATGATTGAAGCTACTGACTGAATGAAAGGAGCTGGCATCTCACTCTCTTTGAATCTTCTTTATCATGCTAAGAGGAGCAGGAAAAAGCAAAAAATTTCAGAATTGCACCTTGCAATGCGGAGAAATTACTGTTTGTGCATTTACAATATTCATTGATTTTTGCCATTGAAAAACATCATGTTATTCATATACCAGAAATGATTGAAGCTACTGACTGAATGAAAGGAGCTGGCATCTCACTCTCTTTGAATCTTCTTTATCATGCTAAGAGGAGCAGGATAAAGCAAAAAATTTCAGACTTGCACCTTGCAATGCGGAGAAATTACTGTTTGTGCATTTACAATATTCATTGATTTTTGCCATTGAAAAACATCATGTTATTCATATACCAGAAATGTTTGAAGCTACTGATTGAATGAAAGGAGCTGGCATCTCACTCTCTTTGAATCTTCTTTATCATGCTAAGAGGAGCAGGAAAAAGCAAAAAATTTCAGACTTGCACCTTGCAATGCGGAGAAATTACTGTTTGTGCATTTACAATATTCATTGATTTTTGCCATTGAAAAACATCATGTTATTCATATACCAGAAATGTTTGAAGCTACTGACTGAATGAAAGGAGCTGGCATCTCACTCTCTTTGAATCTTCTTTATCATGCTAAGAGGAGCAGGAAAAAGCAAAAAATTTCAGAATTGCACCTTGCAATGCGGAGAAATTACTGTTTGTGCATTTACAATATTCATTGATTTTTGCCATTGAAAAACGTCCAGAAATGATTGAAGCTACTGACTGAATGAAAGGAGCTGGAATCTCACTCTCTTTGAATCTTCTTTATCATGCTAAGAGGAGCAGGAAAAAGCAAAAAATTTCAGAATTGCACCTTGCAATGCGGAGAAATTACAGTTTGTGCATTTACAATATTCATTGATTTTTGCCATTGAAAAACATCCAGAAATGATTGAAGCTACTGACTGAATGAAAGGAGCTGGCATCTCACTCTCTTTGAATCTTCTTTATCATGCTAAGAGGAGCAGGAAAAAGCAAAAAATTTCAGAATTGCACCTTGCAATGCGGAGAAATTACTGTTTGTGCATTTACAATATTCATTGATTTTTGCCATTGAAAAACATGTTATTCATATACCAGAAATGTTTGAAGCTCCTGACTGAATGAAAGGAGCTGGCACCTCACTCTCTTTGAATCTTCTTTATCATGCTAAGAGGAGCAGGAAAAAGCAAAAAATTTCAGAATTGCACCTTGCAATGCGGAGAAATTACTGTTTGTGCATTTACAATATTCATTGATTTTTGCCATTGAAAAACGTCCAGAAATGATTGAAGCTACTGACTGAATGAAAGGAGCTGGCATCTCACTCTCTTTGAATCTTCTTTATCATGCTAAGAGGAGCAGGAAAAAGCAAAAAATTTCAGAATTGCACCTTGCAATGCGGAGAAATTACTGTTTGTGCATTTACAATATTCATTGATTTTTGCCATTGAAAAATGTCCAGAAATGATTGAAGCTACTGACTGAATGAAAGGAGCTGGCATCTCACTCTCTTTGAATCTTCTTTATCATGCTAAGAGGAGCAGGAAAAAGCAAAAAATTTCAGAATTGCGCCTTGCAATGCGGAGAAATTACTGTTTGTGCATTTACAAAATTCATTGATTTTTGCCATTGAAAAACATCATGTTATTCATATACCAGAAATGATTGAAGCTACTGACTGAAGGAAAGGAGCTGGCATCTCACTCTCTTTGAATCTTCTTTATCATGCTAAGAGGAGCAGGAAAAAGCAAAAAATTTCAGAATTGCACCTTGCAATGCGGAGAAATTACTGTTTGTGCATTTACAATATTCATTGATTTTTGCCATTGAAAAACGTCCAGAAATGATTGAAGCTACTGACTGAATGAAAGGAGCTGGCATCTCACTCTCTTTGAATCTTCTTTATCATGCTAAGAGGAGCAGGAAAAAGTAAAAAATTTCAGAATTGCACCTTGCAATGCGGAGAAATTACTGTTTGTGCATTTACAATATTCAATGATTTTTGCCATTGAAAAACGTCCAGAAATGATTGAAGCTACTGACTGAATGAAAGGAGCTGGCATCTCACTCTCTTTGAATCTTGTTTATCATGCTAAGAGGAGCAGGAAAAAGCAAAAAATTTCAGAATTGCACCTTGCAATGTGGAGAAATTACTGTTTGTGCATTTACAATATTCATTGATTTTTGCCATTGAAAAACGTCCAGAAATGATTGAAGCTACTGACTGAATGAAAGGAGCTGGCATCTCACTCTCTTTGAATCTTCTTTATCATGCTAAGAGGAGCAGGAAAAAGCAAAAAATTTCAGAATTGCACCTTGCAATGCGGAGAAATTACTGTTTGTGCATTTACAATATTCATTGATTTTTGCTATTGAAAAACATCATGTTATTCATATACCAGAAATGATTGAAGCTACTGACTGAATGAAAGGAGCTGGCATCTCACTCTCTTTGAATCTTCTTTATCATGCTAAGAGGAGCAGGAAAAAGCAAAAAATTTCAGAATTGCACCTTGCAATGCGGAGAAATTACAGTTTGTGCATTTACAATATTCATTGATTTTTGCCATTGAAAAACGTCCAGAAATGATTGAAGCTACTGACTGAATGAAAGGAGCTGGCATCTCACTCTCTTTGAATCTTCTTTATCATGCTAAGAGGAGCAGGAAAAAGCAAAAAATTTCAGAATTGCACCTTGCAATGCGGAGAAATTACTGTTTGTGCATTTACAATATTCATTGATTTTTGCCATTGAAAAACGTCCAGAAATGATTGAAGGTACTGACTGAATGAAAGGAGCTGGCATATCACTCTCTTTGAATCTTCTTTATCATGCTAAGAGGAGCAGGAAAAAGCAAAAAATTTCAGAATTGCACCTTGCAATGCGGAGAAATTACTGTTTGTGCATTTACAATATTCATTGATTTTTGCCATTGAAAAACGTCCAGAAATGATTGAAGCTACTGACTGAATGAAAGGAGCTGGCATCTCACTCTCTTTGAATCTTCTTTATCATGCTAAGAGGAGCAGGAAAAAGCAAAAAATTTCAGAATTGCACCTTGCAATGCGGAGAAATTACTGTTTGTGCATTTACAATATTCATTGATTTTTGCCATTGAAAAATGTCCAGAAATGATTGAAGCTACTGACTGAATGAAAGGAGCTGGCATCTCCCTCTCTTTGAATCTTCTTTATCATGCTAAGAGGAGCAGGAAAAAGCAAAAAATTTCAGAATTGCGCCTTGCAATGCGGAGAAATTACTGTTTGTGCATTTACAAAATTCATTGATTTTTGCCATTGAAAAACATCATGTTATTCATATACCAGAAATGATTGAAGCTACTGACTGAAGGAAAGGAGCTGGCATCTCACTCTCTTTGAATCTTCTTTATCATGCTAAGAGGAGCAGGAAAAAGCAAAAAATTTCAGAATTGCACCTTGCAATGCGGAGAAATTACTGTTTGTGCATTTACAATATTCATTGATTTTTGCCATTGAAAAACATCCAGAAATGATTGTAGCTACTGACTGAATGAAAGGAGCTGGCATCTCACTCTCTTTGAATCTTCTTTATCATGCTAAGAGGAGCAGGAAAAAGCAAAAAATTTCAGAATTGCACCTTGCAATGCGGAGAAATTACTGTTTGTGCATTTACAATATTCATTGATTTTTGCGATTGAAAAACATCATGTTATTCATATACCAGAAATGATTGAAGCTACTGACTGAATGAAAGGAGCTGGCATCTCACTCTCTTTGAATCTTCTTTATCATGCTAAGAGGAGCAGGAAAAAGTAAAAAATTTCAGAATTGCACCTTGCAATGCGGAGAAATTACTGTTTGTGCATTTACAATATTCAATGATTTTTGCCATTGAAAAACGTCCAGAAATGATTGAAGCTACTGACTGAATGAAAGGAGCTGGCATCTCACTCTCTTTGAATCTTGTTTATCATGCTAAGAGGAGCAGGAAAAAGCAAAAAATTTCAGAATTGCACCTTGCAATGCGGAGAAATTACTGTTTGTGCATTTACAATATTCATTGATTTTTGCCATTGAAAAACGTCCAGAAATGATTGAAGCTACTGACTGAATGAAAGGAGCTGGCATCTCACTCTCTTTGAATCTTCTTTATCATGCTAAGAGGAGCAGGAAAAAGCAAAAAATTTCAGAATTGCACCTTGCAATGCGGAGAAATTACTGTTTGTGCATTTACAATATTCATTGATTTTTGCCATTGAAAAACATCATGTTATTCATATACCAGAAATGATTGAAGCTACTGACTGAATGAAAGGAGCTGGCATCTCACTCTCTTTGAATCTTCTTTATCATGCTAAGAGGAGCAGGAAAAAGCAAAAAATTTCAGAATTGCACCTTGCAATGCGGAGAAATTACTGTTTGTGCATTTACAATATTCATTGATTTTTGCCATTGAAAAACGTCCAGAAATGATTGAAGCTACTGACTGAATGAAAGGAGATGGCATCTCACTCTCTTTGAATCTTGTTTATCATGCTAACAGGAGCAGGAAAAAGCAAAAAATTTCAGAATTGCACCTTGCAATGCGGAGAAATTACTGTTTGTGCATTTACAATATTCATTGATTTTTGCCATTGAAAAATGTCCAGAAATGATTGAAGCTACTGACTGAATGAAAGGAGCTGGCATCTCACTCTCTTTGAATCTTCTTTATCATGCTAAGAGGAGCAGGAAAAAGCAAAAAATTTCAGAATTGCACCTTGCAATGCGGAGAAATTACTGTTTGTGCATTTACAATATTCATTGATTTTTGCTATTGAAAAACATCATGTTATTCATATACCAGAAATGATTGAAGCTACTGACAGAATGAAAGGAGCTGGCATCTCACTCTCTTTGAATCTTCTTTATCATGCTAAGAGGAGCAGGAAAAAGCAAAAAATTTCAGAATTGCACCTTGCAATGCGGAGAAATTACAGTTTGTGCATTTACAATATTCATTGATTTTTGCCATTGAAAAACGTTCAGAAATGATTGAAGCTACTGACTGAATGAAAGGAGCTGGCATCTCACTCTCTTTGAATCTTCTTTATCATGCTAAGAGGAGCAGGAAAAAGCAAAAAATTTCAGAATTGCACCTTGCAATGCGGAGAAATTACTGTTTGTGCATTTACAATATTCATTGATTTTTGCCATTGAAAAACGTCCAGAAATGATTGAAGGTACTGACTGAATAAAAGGAGCTGGCATCTCACTCTCTTTGAATCTTCTTTATCATGCTAAGAGGAGCAGGAAAAAGCAAAAAATTTCAGAATTGCACCTTGCAATGCGGAGAAATTACTGTTTGTGCATTTACAATATTCATTGATTTTTGCCATTGAAAAACGTCCAGAAATGATTGAAGCTACTGACTGAATGAAAGGAGCTGGCATCTCACTCTCTTTGAATCTTCTTTATCATGCTAAGAGGAGCAGGAAAAAGCAAAAAATTTCAGAATTGCACCTTGCAATGCGGAGAAATTACTGTTTGTGCATTTACAATATTCATTGATTTTTGCCATTGAAAAATGTCCAGAAATGATTGAAGCTACTGACTGAATGAAAGGAGCTGGCATCTCACTCTCTTTGAATCTTCTTTATCATGCTAAGAGGAGCAGGAAAAAGCAAAAAATTTCAGAATTGCGCCTTGCAATGCGGAGAAATTACTGTTTGTGCATTTACAAAATTCATTGATTTTTGCCATTGAAAAACATCATGTTATTCATATACCAGAAATGATTGAAGCTACTGACTGAAGGAAAGGAGCTGGCATCTCACTCTCTTTGAATCTTCTTTATCATGCTAAGAGGAGCAGGAAAAAGCAAAAAATTTCAGAATTGCACCTTGCAATGCGGAGAAATTACTGTTTGTGCATTTACAATATTCATTGATTTTTGCCATTGAAAAACATCCAGAAATGATTGAAGCTACTGACTGAATGAAAGGAGCTGGCATCTCACTCTCTTTGAATCTTCTTTATTATGCTAAGAGGAGCAGGAAAAAGCAAAAAATTTCAGAATTGCACCTTGCAATGCGGAGAAATTACTGTTTGTGCATTTACAATATTCATTGATTTTTGTGAATGAAAAACATCATGTTATTCATATACCAGAAATGATTGAAGCTACTGACTGAATGAAAGGAGCTGGCATCTCACTCTCTTTGAATCTTCTTTATCATGCTAAGAGGAGCAGGAAAAAGTAAAAAATTTCAGAATTGCACCTTGCAATGCGGAGAAATTACTGTTTGTGCATTTACAATATTCAATGATTTTTGCCATTGAAAAACGTCCAGAAATGATTGAAGCTACTGACTGAATGAAAGGAGCTGGCATCTCACTCTCTTTGAATCTTGTTTATCATGCTAAGAGGAGCAGGAAAAAGCAAAAAATTTCAGAATTGCACCTTCCAATGCGGAGAAATTACTGTTTGTGCATTTACAATATTCATTGATTTTTGCCATTGAAAAACGTCCAGAAATGATTGAAGCTACTGACTGAATGAAAGGAGCTGGCATCTCACTCTCTTTGAATCTTCTTTATCATGCTAAGAGGAGCAGGAAAAAGCAAAAAATTTCAGAATTGCACCTTGCAATGCGGAGAAATTACTGTTTGTGCATTTACAATATTCATTGATTTTTGCCATTGAAAAACATGTTATTCATATACCAGAAATGTTTGAAGCTCCTGACTGAATGAAAGCAGCTGGCACCTCACTCTCTTTGAATCTTCTTTATCATGCTAAGAGGAGCAGGAAAAAGCAAAAAATTTCAGAATTGCACCTTGCAATGCGGAGAAATTACTGTTTGTGCATTTACAATATTCATTGATTTTTGCCATTGAAAAACGTCCAGAAATGATTGAAGCTACTGACTGAATGAAAGGAGCTGTCATCTCACTCTCTTTGAATCTTCTTTATCATGCTAAGAGGAGCAGGAAAAAGCAAAAAATTTCAGAATTGCACCTTGCAATGCGGAGAAATTACTGTTTGTGCATTTACAATATTCATTGATTTTTGCCATTGAAAAATGTCCAGAAATGATTGAAGCTACTGACTGAATGAAAGGAGCTGGCATCTCACTCTCTTTGAATCTTCTTTATCATGCTAGGATTAGCAGGAAAAAGCAAAAAATTTCAGAATTGCACCTTGCAATGTGGAGATATTACTGTTTGTGCATTTACAATATTCATTGATTTTTGCCATTGAAAAACATGTTTTTCATATACCAGAAATGTTTGAAGCTACTGACTGAATGAAAGGAGCTGGCATCTCACTCTCTTTGAATCTTCTTTATCATGCTAGGATTAACAGGAAAAAGCAAAAAATTTCAGAATTTCACCTTGCAATGTGGAGATATTACTGTTTGTGCATTTACAATATTCATTGATTTTTGCCATTGAAAAACATGTTTTTCATATACCAGAAATGTTTGAAGCTACTGACTGAATGAAAGGAGCTGGCATCTCACTCTCTTTGAATCTTCTTTATCATGCTAGGATTAACAGGAAAAAGCAAAAAATTTCAGAATTGCACCTTGCAATGCGGAGAAATTACTGTTTGTGCATTTACAATATTCATTGATTTTTGCCATTGAAAAACATCATGTTATTCATATACCAGAAATGATTGAAGCTACTGACTGAATGAAAGGAGCTGGCATCTCACTCTCTTTGAATCTTCTTTATCATGCTAAGAGGAGCAGGAAAAAGCAAAAAATTTCAGAATTGCACCTTGCAATGCGGAGAAATTACTGTTTGTGCATTTACAATATTCATTGATTTTTGCCATTGAAAAACGTCCAGAAATGATTGAAGCTACTGACTGAATGAAAGGAGATGGCATCTCACTCTCTTTGAATCTTGTTTATCATGCTAACAGGAGCAGGAAAAAGCAAAAAATTTCAGAATTGCACCTTGCAATGCGGAGAAATTACTGTTTGTGCATTTACAATATTCATTGATTTTTGCCATTGAAAAATGTCCAGAAATGATTGAAGCTACTGACTGAATGAAAGGAGCTGGCATCTCACTCTCTTTGAATCTTCTTTATCATGCTAAGAGGAGCAGGAAAAAGCAAAAAATTTCAGAATTGCACCTTGCAATGCGGAGAAATTACTGTTTGTGCATTTACAATATTCATTGATTTTTGCTATTGAAAAACATCATGTTATTCATATACCAGAAATGATTGAAGCTACTGACAGAATGAAAGGAGCTGGCATCTCACTCTCTTTGAATCTTCTTTATCATGCTAAGAGGAGCAGGAAAAAGCAAAAAATTTCAGAATTGCACCTTGCAATGCGGAGAAATTACAGTTTGTGCATTTACAATATTCATTGATTTTTGCCATTGAAAAACGTCCAGAAATGATTGAAGCTACTGACTGAATGAAAGGAGCTGGCATCTCACTCTCTTTGAATCTTCTTTATCATGCTAAGAGGAGCAGGAAAAAGCAAAAAATTTCAGAATTGCACCTTGCAATGCGGAGAAATTACTGTTTGTGCATTTACAATATTCATTGATTTTTGCCATTGAAAAACGTCCAGAAATGATTGAAGGTACTGACTGAATGAAAGGAGCTGGCATCTCACTCTCTTTGAATCTTCTTTATCATGCTAAGAGGAGCAGGAAAAAGCAAAAAATTTCAGAATTGCACCTTGCAATGCGGAGAAATTACTGTTTGTGCATTTACAATATTCATTGATTTTTGCCATTGAAAAACGTCCAGAAATGATTGAAGCTACTGACTGAATGAAAGGAGCTGGCATCTCACTCTCTTTGAATCTTCTTTAACATGCTAAGAGGAGCAGGAAAAAGCAAAAAATTTCAGAATTGCACCTTGCAATGCGGAGAAATTACTGTTTGTGCATTTACAATATTCATTGATTTTTGCCATTGAAAAATGTCCAGAAATGATTGAAGCTACTGACTGAATGAAAGGAGCTGGCATCTCACTCTCTTTGAATCTTCTTTATCATGCTAAGAGGAGCAGGAAAAAGCAAAAAATTTCAGAATTGCGCCTTGCAATGCGGAGAAATTACTGTTTGTGCATTTACAAAATTCATTGATTTTTGCCATTGAAAAACATCATGTTATTCATATACCAGAAATGATTGAAGCTACTGACTGAAGGAAAGGAGCTGGCATCTCACTCTCTTTGAATCTTCTTTATCATGCTAAGAGGAGCAGGAAAAAGCAAAAAATTTTAGAATTGCACCTTGCAATGCGGAGAAATTACTGTTTGTGCATTTACAATATTCATTGATTTTTGCCATTGAAAAACATCCAGAAATGATTGAAGCTACTGACTGAATGAAAGGAGCTGGCATCTCACTCTCTTTGAATCTTCTTTATTATGCTAAGAGGAGCAGGAAAAAGCAAAAAATTTCAGAATTGCACCTTGCAATGCGGAGAAATTACTGTTTGTGCATTTACAATATTCATTGATTTTTGCGAATGAAAAACATCATGTTATTCATATACCAGAAATGATTGAAGCTACTGACTGAATGAAAGGAGCTGGCATCTCACTCTCTTTGAATCTTCTTTATCATGCTAAGAGGAGCAGGAAAAAGTAAAAAATTTCAGAATTGCACCTTGCAATGCGGAGAAATTACTGTTTGTGCATTTACAATATTCAATGATTTTTGCCATTGAAAAACGTCCAGAAATGATTGAAGCTACTGACTGAATGAAAGGAGCTGGCATCTCACTCTCTTTGAATCTTGTTTATCATGCTAAGAGGAGCAGGAAAAAGCAAAAAATTTCAGAATTGCACCTTCCAATGCGGAGAAATTACTGTTTGTGCATTTACAATATTCATTGATTTTTGCCATTGAAAAACGTCCAGAAATGATTGAAGCTACTGACTGAATGAAAGGAGCTGGCATCTCACTCTCTTTGAATCTTCTTTATCATGCTAAGAGGAGCAGGAAAAAGCAAAAAATTTCAGAATTGCACCTTGCAATGCGGAGAAATTACTGTTTGTGCATTTACAATATTCATTGATTTTTGCCATTGAAAAACATGTTATTCATATACCAGAAATGTTTGAAGCTCCTGACTGAATGAAAGGAGCTGGCACCTCACTCTCTTTGAATCTTCTTTATCATGCTATGAGGAGCAGGAAAAAGCAAAAAATTTCAGAATTGCACCTTGCAATGCGGAGAAATTACTGTTTGTGCATTTACAATATTCATTGATTTTTGCCATTGAAAAACGTCCAGAAATGATTGAAGGTACTGACTGAATGAAAGGAGCTGGCATCTCACTCTCTTTGAATCTTCTTTATCATGCTAAGAGGAGCAGGAAAAAGCAAAAAATTTCAGAATTGCACCTTGCAATGCGGAGAAATTACTGTTTGTGCATTTACAATATTCATTGATTTTTGCCATTGAAAAACGTCCAGAAATGATTGAAGCTACTGACTGAATGAAAGGAGCTGGCATCTCACTCTCTTTGAATCTTCTTTATCATGCTAAGAGGAGCAGGAAAAAGCAAAAAATTTCAGAATTGCACCTTGCAATGCGGAGAAATTACTGTTTGTGCATTTACAATATTCATTGATTTTTGCCATTGAAAAATGTCCAGAAATGATTGAAGCTACTGACTGAATGAAAGGAGCTGGCATCTCACTCTCTTTGAATCTTCTTTATCATGCTAAGAGGAGCAGGAAAAAGCAAAAAATTTCAGAATTGCGCCTTGCAATGCGGAGAAATTACTGTTTGTGCATTTACAAAATTCATTGATTTTTGCCATTGAAAAACATCATGTTATTCATATACCAGAAATGATTGAAGCTACTGACTGAAGGAAAGGAGCTGGCATCTCACTCTCTTTGAATCTTCTTTATCATGCTAAGAGGAGCAGGAAAAAGCAAAAAATTTCAGAATTGCACCTTGCAATGCGGAGAAATTACTGTTTGTGCATTTACAATATTCATTGATTTTTGCCATTGAAAAACATCCAGAAATGATTGAAGCTACTGACTGAATGAAAGGAGCTTGCATCTCACTCTCTTTGAATCTTCTTTATTATGCTAAGAGGAGCAGGAAAAAGCAAAAAATTTCAGAATTGCACCTTGCAATGCGGAGAAATTACTGTTTGTGCATTTACAATATTCATTGATTTTTGCGAATGAAAAACATCATGTTATTCATATACCAGAAATGATTGAAGCTACTGACTGAATGAAAGGAGCTGGCATCTCACTCTCTTTGAATCTTCTTTATCATGCTAAGAGGAGCAGGAAAAAGTAAAAAATTTCAGAATTGCACCTTGCAATGCGGAGAAATTACTGTTTGTGCATTTACAATATTCAATGATTTTTGCCATTGAAAAACGTCCAGAAATGATTGAAGCTACTGACTGAATGAAAGGAGCTGGCATCTCACTCTCTTTGAATCTTGTTTATCATGCTAAGAGGAGCAGGAAAAAGCAAAAAATTTCAGAATTGCACCTTCCAATGCGGAGAAATTACTGTTTGTGCATTTACAATATTCATTGATTTTTGCCATTGAAAAACGTCCAGAAATGATTGAAGCTACTGACTGAATGAAAGGAGCTGGCATCTCACTCTCTTTGAATCTTCTTTATCATGCTAAGAGGAGCAGGAAAAAGCAAAAAATTTCAGAATTGCACCTTGCAATGCGGAGAAATTACTGTTTGTGCATTTACAATATTCATTGATTTTTGCCATTGAAAAACATGTTATTCATATACCAGAAATGTTTGAAGCTCCTGACTGAATGAAAGGAGCTGGCACCTCATTCTCTTTGAATCTTCTTTATCATGCTAAGAGGAGCAGGAAAAAGCAAAAAATTTCAGAATTGCACCTTGCAATGCGGAGAAATTACTGTTTGTGCATTTACAATATTCATTGATTTTTGCCATTGAAAAACGTCCAGAAATGATTGAAGCTACTGACTGAATGAAAGGAGCTGTCATCTCACTCTCTTTGAATCTTCTTTATCATGCTAAGAGGAGCAGGAAAAAGCAAAAAATTTCAGAATTGCACCTTGCAATGCGGAGAAATTACTGTTTGTGCATTTACAATATTCATTGATTTTTGCCATTGAAAAATGTCCAGAAATGATTGAAGCTACTGACTGAATGAAAGGAGCTGGCATCTCACTCTCTTTGAATCTTCTTTATCATGCTAGGATTAGCAGGAAAAAGCAAAAAATTTCAGAATTGCACCTTGCAATGTGGAGATATTACTGTTTGTGCATTTACAATATTCATTGATTTTTGCCATTGAAAAACATGTTTTTCATATACCAGAAATGTTTGAAGCTACTGACTGAATGAAAGGAGCTGGCATCTCACTCTCTTTGAATCTTCTTTATCATGCTAGGATTAACAGGAAAAAGCAAAAAATTTCAGAATTTCACCTTGCAATGTGGAGATATTACTGTTTGTGCATTTACAATATTCATTGATTTTTGCCATTGAAAAACATGTTTTTCATATACCAGAAATGTTTGAAGCTACTGACTGAATGAAAGGAGCTGGCATCTCACTCTCTTTGAATCTTCTTTATCATGCTAGGATTAACAGGAAAAAGCAAAAAATTTCAGAATTGCACCTTGCAATGTGGAGATATTACTGTTTGTGCATTTACAATATTCATTGATTTTTGCCATTGAAAAACATGTTTTTCATATACCAGAAATGTTTGAAGCTACTGACTGAATGAAAGGAGCTGGCATCTCACTCTCTTTGAATCTTCTTTATCATGCTAGGATTAACAGGAAAAAGCAAAAAATTTCAGAATTGCACCTTGCAATGTGGAGATATTACTGTTTGTGCATTTACAATATTCATTGATTTTTGCCATTGAAAAACGTCCAGAAATGTTTGAAGCTACTGACTGAATGAAAGGAGCTGGCATCTCACTCTCTTTGAATCTTCTTTATCATGCTAGGATTAGCAGGAAAAAGCAAAAAATTTCAGAATTGCACCTTGCAATGTGGAGATATTACTGTTTGTGCATTTACAATATTCATTGATTTTTGCCATTGAAAAACATGTTTTTCATATACCAGAAATGTTTGAAGCTACTGACTGAATGAAAGGAGCTGGCATCTCACTCTCTTTGAATCTTCTTTATCATGCTAGGATTAGCAGGAAAAAGCAAAAAATTTCAGAATTGCACCTTGCAATGTGGAGATATTACTGTTTGTGCATTTACAATATTCATTGATTTTTGCCATTGAAAAACGTTTTTCATATACCAGAAATGTTTGAAGCTACTGACTGAATGAAAGGAGCTGGCATCTCACTCTCTTTGAATCTTCTTTATCATGCTAGGATTAACAGGAAAAAGCAAAAAATTTCAGAATTGCACCTTGCAATGTGGAGATATTACTGTTTGTGCATTTACAATATTCATTGATTTTTGCCATTGAAAAACGTCCAGAAATGTTTGAAGCTACTGACTGAATGAAAGGAGCTGGCATCTCACTCTCTTTGAATCTTCTTTATCATGCTAGGATTAACAGGAAAAAGCTAAAAATTTCAGAATTGCACCTTGCAATGTGGAGATATTACTGTTTGTGCATTTACAATATTCATTGATTTTTGCCATTGAAAAACATGTTTTTCATATACCAGAAATGTTTGAAGCTACTGACTGAATGAAAGGAGCTGGCATCTCACTCTCTTTGAATCTTCTTTATCATGCTAGGATTAGCAGGAAAAAGCAAAAAATTTCAGAATTGCACCTTGCAATGTGGAGATATTACTGTTTGTGCATTTACAATATTCATTGATTTTTGCCATTGAAAAACATGTGTTTTTCATATACCAGAAATGTTTGAAGCTACTGACTGAATGAAAGGAGCTGGCATCTCACTCTCTTTGAATCTTCTTTATCATGCTAGGATTAGCAGGAAAAAGCAAAAAATTTCAGAATTGCACCTTGCAATGTGGAGATATTACTGTTTGTGCATTTACAATATTCATTGATTTTTGCCATTGAAAAACATGTTTTTCATATACCAGAAATGTTTGAAGCTACTGACTGAATGAAAGGAGCTGGCATCTCACTCTCTTTGAATCTTCTTTATCATGCTAGGATTAACAGGAAAAAGCAAAAAATTTCAGAATTGCACCTTGCAATGTGGAGATATTACTGTTTGTGCATTTACAATATTCATTGATTTTTGCCATTGAAAAACGTCCAGAAATGTTTGAAGCTACTGACTGAATGAAAGGAGCTGGCATCTCACTCTCTTTGAATCTTCTTTATCATGCTAGGATTAGCAGGAAAAAGCAAAAAATTTCAGAATTGCACCTTGCAATGTGGAGATATTACTGTTTGTGCATTTACAATATTCATTGATTTTTGCCATTGAAAAACATGTTTTTCATATACCAGAAATGTTTGAAGCTACTGACTGAATGAAAGGAGCTGGCATGTCACTCTCTTTGAATCTTCTTTATCATGCTAGGATTAACAGGAAAAAGCAAAAAATTTCAGAATTGCACCTTGCAATGTGGAGATATTACTGTTTGTGCATTTACAATATTCATTGATTTTTGCCATTGAAAAACATGTTTTTCATATACCAGAAATGTTTGAAGCTACTGACTGAATGAAAGGAGCTGGCATCTCACTCTCTTTGAATCTTCTTTATCATGCTAGGATTAACAGGAAAAAGCAAAAAATTTCAGAATTGCACCTTGCAATGTGGAGATATTACTGTTTGTGCATTTACAATATTCATTGATTTTTGCCATTGAAAAACGTCCAGAAATGTTTGAAGCTACTGACTGAATGAAAGGAGCTGGCATCTCACTCTCTTTGAATCTTCTTTATCATGCTAGGATTAGCAGGAAAAAGCAAAAAATTTCAGAATTGCACCTTGCAATGTGGAGATATTACTGTTTGTGCATTTAAAATATTCATTGATTTTTGCCATTGAAAAACATGTTTTTCATATACCAGAAATGTTTGAAGCTACTGACTGAATGAAAGGAGCTGGCATCTCACTCTCTTTGAATCTTCTTTATCATGCTAGGATTAACAGGAAAAAGCAAAAAATTTCAGAATTGCACCTTGCAATGTGGAGATATTACTGTTTGTGCATTTACAATATTCATTGATTTTTGCCATTGAAAAACATGTTTTTCATATACCAGAAATGTTTGAAGCTACTGACTGAATGAAAGGAGCTGGCATCTCACTCTCTTTGAATCTTCTTTATCATGCTAGGATTAACAGGAAAAAGCAAAAAATTTCAGAATTGCACCTTGCAATGTGGAGATATTACTGTTTGTGCATTTACAATATTCATTGATTTTTGCCATTGAAAAACGTCCAGAAATGTTTGAAGCTACTGACTGAATGAAAGGAGCTGGCATCTCACTCTCTTTGAATCTTCTTTATCATGCTAGGATTAACAGGAAAAAGCAAAAAATTTCAGAATTGCACCTTGCAATGTGGAGATATTACTGTTTGTGCATTTACAATATTCATTGATTTTTGCCATTGAAAAACGTCCAGAAATGTTTGAAGCTACTGACTGAATGAAAGGAGCTGGCATCTCACTCTCTTTGAATCTTCTTTATCATGCTAGGATTAGCAGGAAAAAGCAAAAAATTTCAGAATTGCACCTTGCAATGTGGAGATATTACTGTTTGTGCATTTACAATATTCATTGATTTTTGCCATTGAAAAACATGTTTTTCATATACCAGAAATGTTTGAAGCTACTGACTGAATGAAAGGAGCTGGCATCTCACTCTCTTTGAATCTTCTTTATCATGCTAGGATTAGCAGGAAAAAGCAAAAAATTTCAGAATTGCACCTTGCAATGTGGAGATATTACTGTTTGTGCATTTACAATATTCATTGATTTTTGCCATTGAAAAACATGTTTTTCATATACCAGAAATGTTTGAAGCTACTGACTGAATGAAAGGAGCTGGCATCTCACTCTCTTTGAATCTTCTTTATCATGCTAGGATTAACAGGAAAAAGCAAAAAATTTCAGAATTGCACCTTGCAATGTGGAGATATTACTGTTTGTGCATTTACAATATTCATTGATTTTTGCCATTGAAAAACGTCCAGAAATGTTTGAAGCTACAGACTGAATGAAAGGAGCTGGCATCTCACTCTCTTTGAATCTTCTTTATCATGCTAGGATTAACAGGAAAAAGCTAAAAATTTCAGAATTGCACCTTGCAATGTGGAGATATTACTGTTTGTGCATTTACAATATTCATTGATTTTTGCCATTGAAAAACATGTTTTTCATATACCAGAAATGTTTGAAGCTACTGACTGAATGAAAGGAGCTGGCATCTCACTCTCTTTGAATCTTCTTTATCAAGCTAGGATTAGCAGGAAAAAGCAAAGAATTTCAGAATTGCACCTTGCAATGTGGAGATATTACTGTTTGTGCATTTACAATATTCATTGATTTTTGCCATTGAAAAACATGTTTTTCATATACCAGAAATGTTTGAAGCTACTGACTGAATGAAAGGAGCTGGCATCTCACTCTCTTTGAATCTTCTTTATCATGCTAAGAGGAGCAGGAAAAAGCAAAAAATTTCAGAATTGCACCTTGCAATGCGGAGAAATTACTGTTTGTGCATTTACAATATTCATTGATTTTTGCCATTGAAAAACATGTTTTTCATATACCAGAAATGTTTGAAGCTACTGACTGAATGAAAGGAGCTGGCATCTCACTCTCTTTGAATCTTCTTTATCAAGCTAGGATTAGCAGGAAAAAGCAAAGAATTTCAGAATTGCACCTTGCAATGTGGAGATATTACTGTTTGTGCATTTACAATATTCATTGATTTTTGCCATTGAAAAACATGTTTTTCATATACCAGAAATGTTTGAAGCTACTGACTGAATGAAAGGAGCTGGCATCTCACTCTCTTTGAATCTTCTTTATCATGCTAAGAGGAGCAGGAAAAAGCAAAAAATTTCAGAATTGCACCTTGCAATGCGGAGAAATTACTGTTTGTGCATTTACAATATTCATTGATTTTTGCCATTGAAAAACATCATGTTATTCATATACCAGAAATGTTTGAAGCTACTGACTGAATGAAAGGAGCTGGCATCTCACTCTCTTTGAATCTTCTTTATCATGCTAAGAGGAGCAGGAAAAAGCAAAAAATTTCAGAATTGCACCTTGCAATGCGGAGAAATTACTGTTTGTGCTTTTACAATATTCATTGATTTTTGCCATTGAAAAACGTCCAGAAATGATTGAAGCTACTGACTGAATGAAAGGAGCTGGCATCTCACTCTCTTTGAATCTTCTTTATCATGCTAAGAGGAGCAGGAAAAATCAAAAAATTTCAGAATTGCACCTTGCAATGCGCAGAAATTACTGTTTGTGCATTTACAATATTCATTGATTTTTGCCATTGAAAAACATGTTATTCATATACCAGAAATGTTTGAAGCTACTGACTGAATGAAAGGAGCTGGCACCTCACTCTCTTTGAATCTTCTTTATCATGCTAAGAGGAGCGGGAAAAAGCAAAAAATTTCAGAATTGCACCTTGCAATGCGGAGAAATTACTGTTTGTGCATTTACAATATTCATTGATTTTTGCCGCCATTGAAAAACATCATGTTATTCATATACCAGAAATGTTTGAAGCTACTGACTGAATGAAAGGAGCTGGCATCTCACTCTCTTTGAATCTTCTTTATCATGCTAGGATTAACAGGAAAAAGCTAAAAATTTCAGAATTGCACCGTGCAATGTGGAGATATTACTGTTTGTGCATTTACAATATTCATTGATTTTTGCCATTGAAAAACATGTTTTTCATATACCAGAAATGTTTGAAGCTACTGACTGAATGAAAGGAGCTGGCATCTCACTCTCTTTGAATCTTCTTTATCATGCTAGGATTAACAGGAAAAAGCAAAAAATTTCAGAATTGCACCTTGCAATGTGGAGATATTACTGTTTGTGCATATACAATATTCATTGATTTTTGCCATTGAAAAACATGTTTTTCATATACCAGAAATGTTTGAAGCTACTGACTGAATGAAAGGAGCTGGCATCTCAACCTCTTTGAATCTTCTTTATCATGCTAGGATTAACAGGAAAAAGCTAAAAATTTCAGAATTGCACCTTGCAATGTGGAGATATTACTGTTTGTGCATTTACAATATTCATTGATTTTTGCCATTGAAAAACATGTTTTTCATATACCAGAAATGTTTGAAGCTACTGACTGAATGAAAGGAGCTGGCATCTCACTCTCTTTGAATCTTCTTTATCATGCTAGGATTAACAGGAAAAAGCTAAAAATTTCAGAATTGCACCGTGCAATGTGGAGATATTACTGTTTGTGCATTTACAATATTCATTGATTTTTGCCATTGAAAAACATGTTTTTCATATACCAGAAATGTTTGAAGCTACTGACTGAATGAAAGGAGCTGGCATCTCACTCTCTTTGAATCTTCTTTATCATGCTAGGATTAGCAGGAAAAAGCAAAAAATTTCAGAATTGCACCTTGCAATGTGGAGATATTACTGTTTGTGCATTTACAATATTCATTGATTTTTGCCATTGAAAAACATGTTTTTCATATACCAGAAATGTTTGAAGCTACTGACTGAATGAAAGGAGCTGGCATCTCACTCTCTTTGAATCTTCTTTATCATGCTAGGATTAACAGGAAAAAGCAAAAAATTTCAGAATTGCACCTTGCAATGTGGAGATATTACTGTTTGTGCATTTACAATATTCATTGATTTTTGCCATTGAAAAACATGTTTTTCATATACCAGAAATGTTTGAAGCTACTGACTGAATGAAAGGAGCTGGCATCTCACTCTCTTTGAATCTTTATCATGCTAGGATTAACATGAAAAAGCTAAAAATTTCAGAATTGCACCGTGCAATGTGGAGATATTACTGTTTGTGCATTTACAATATTCATTGATTTTTGCCATTGAAAAACATGTTTTTCATATACCAGAAATGTTTGAAGCTACTGACTGAATGAAAGGAGCTGGCATCTCACTCTCTTTGAATCTTCTTTATCATGCTAGGATTAGCAGGAAAAAGCAAAAAATTTCAGAATTGCACCTTGCAATGTGGAGATATTACTGTTTGTGCATTTACAATATTCATTGATTTTTGCCATTGAAAAACATGTTTTTCATATACCAGAAATGTTTGAAGCTACTGACTGAATGAAAGGAGCTGGCATCTCACTCTCTTTGAATCTTCTTTATCATGCTAGGATTAACAGGAAAAAGCTAAAAATTTCAGAATTGCACCGTGCAATGTGGAGATATTACTGTTTGTGCATTTACAATATTCATTGATTTTTGCCATTGAAAAACATGTTTTTCATATACCAGAAATGTTTGAAGCTACTGACTGAATGAAAGGAGCTGGCATCTCACTCTCTTTGAATCTTCTTTATCATGCTAGGATTAGCAGGAAAAAGCAAAAAATTTCAGAATTGCACCTTGCAATGTGGAGATATTACTGTTTGTGCATTTACAATATTCATTGATTTTTGCCATTGAAAAACATGTTTTTCATATACCAGAAATGTTTGAAGCTACTGACTGAATGAAAGGAGCTGGCATCTCACTCTCTTTGAATCTTCTTTATCATGCTAGGATTAACAGGAAAAAGCTAAAAATTTCAGAATTGCACCGTGCAATGTGGAGATATTACTGTTTGTGCATTTACAATATTCATTGATTTTTGCCATTGAAAAACATGTTTTTCATATACCAGAAATGTTTGAAGCTACTGACTGAATGAAAGGAGCTGGCATCTCACTCTCTTTGAATCTTCTTTATCATGCTAGGATTAGCAGGAAAAAGCAAAAAATTTCAGAATTGCACCTTGCAATGTGGAGATATTACTGTTTGTGCATTTACAATATTCATTGATTTTTGCCATTGAAAAACATGTTTTTCATATACCAGAAATGTTTGAAGCTACTGACTGAATGAAAGGAGCTGGCATCTCACTCTCTTTGAATCTTCTTTATCATGCTAGGATTAACAGGAAAAAGCAAAAAATTTCAGAATTGCACCTTGCAATGTGGAGATATTACTGTTTGTGCATTTACAATATTCATTGATTTTTGCCATTGAAAAACATGTTTTTCATATACCAGAAATGTTTGAAGCTACTGACTGAATGAAAGGAGCTGGCATCTCACTCTCTTTGAATCTTCTTTATCATGCTAGGATTAACAGGAAAAAGCTAAAAATTTCAGCATTGCACCGTGCAATGTGGAGATATTAGTTTGTGCATTTACAATATTCATTGATTTTTGCCATTGAAAAACATGTTTTTCATATACCAGAAATGTTTGAAGCTACTGACTGAATGAAAGGAGCTGGCATCTCACTCTCTTTGAATCTTCTTTATCATGCTAGGATTAGCAGGAAAAAGCAAAAAATTTCAGAATTGCACCTTGCAATGTGGAGATATTACTGTTTGTGCATTTACAATATTCAATGATTTTTGCCATTGAAAAACATGTTTTTCATATACCAGAAATGTTTGAAGCTACTGACTGAATGAAAGGAGCTGGCATCTCACTCTCTTTGAATCTTCTTTATCATGCTAGGATTAACAGGAAAAAGCTAAAAATTTCAGCATTGCACCGTGCAATGTGGAGATATTAGTTTGTGCATTTACAATATTCATTGATTTTTGCCATTGAAAAACATGTTTTTCATATACCAGAAATGTTTGAAGCTACTGACTGAATGAAAGGAGCTGGCATCTCACTCTCTTTGAATCTTCTTTATCATGCTAGGATTAGCAGGAAAAAGCAAAAAATTTCAGAATTGCACCTTGCAATGTGGAGATATTACTGTTTGTGCATTTACAATATTCATTGATTTTTGCCATTGAAAAACATGTTTTTCATATACCAGAAATGTTTGAAGCTACTGACTGAATGAAAGGAGCTGGCATCTCACTCTCTTTGAATCTTCTTTATCATGCTAGGATTAACAGGAAAAAGCAAAAAATTTCAGAATTGCACCTTGCAATGTGGAGATATTACTGTTTGTGCATTTACAATATTCATTGATTTTTGCCATTGAAAAACATGTTTTTCATATACCAGAAATGTTTGAAGCTACTGACTGAATGAAAGGAGCTGGCATCTCACTCTTTGAATCTTCTTTATCATGCTAGGATTAACAGGAAAAAGCTAAAAATTTCAGAATTGCACCGTGCAATGTGGAGATATTACTGTTTGTGCATTTACAATATTCATTGATTTTTGCCATTGAAAAACATGTTTTTCATATACCAGAAATGTTTGAAGCTACTGACTGAATGAAAGGAGCTGGCATCTCACTCTCTTTGAATCTTCTTTATCATGCTAGGATTAACAGGAAAAAGCAAAAAATTTCAGAATTGCACCTTGCAATGTGGAGATATTACTGTTTGTGCATTTACAATATTCATTGATTTTTGCCATTGAAAAACATGTTTTTCATATACCAGAAATGTTTGAAGCTACTGACTGAATGAAAGGAGCTGGCATCTCACTCTCTTTGAATCTTCTTTATCATGCTAGGATTAACAGGAAAAAGCTAAAAATTTCAGAATTGCACCGTGCAATGTGGAGATATTACTGTTTGTGCATTTACAATATTCATTGATTTTTGCCATTGAAAAACATGTTTTTCATATACCAGAAATGTTTGAAGCTACTGACTGAATGAAAGGAGCTGGCATCTCACTCTCTTTGAATCTTCTTTATCATGCTAGGATTAGCAGGAAAAAGCAAAAAATTTCAGAATTGCACCTTGCAATGTGGAGATATTACTGTTTGTGCATTTACAATATTCATTGATTTTTGCCATTGAAAAACATGTTTTTCACATACCAGAAATGTTTGAAGCTACTGACTGAATGAAAGGAGCTGGCATCTCACTCTCTTTGAATCTTCTTTATCATGCTAGGATTAACAGGAAAAAGCTAAAAATTTCAGAATTGCACCGTGCAATGTGGAGATATTACTGTTTGTGCATTTACAATATTCATTGATTTTTGCCATTGAAAAACATGTTTTTCATATACCAGAAATGTTTGAAGCTACTGACTGAATGAAAGGAGCTGGCATCTCACTCTCTTTGAATCTTCTTTATCATGCTAGGATTAGCAGGAAAAAGCAAAAAATTTCAGAATTGCACCTTGCAATGTGGAGATATTACTGTTTGTGCATTTACAATATTCATTGATTTTTGCCATTGAAAAACATGTTTTTCATATACCAGAAATGTTTGAAGCTACTGACTGAATGAAAGGAGCTGGCATCTCACTCTCTTTGAATCTTCTTTATCATGCTAGGATTAACAGGAAAAAGCAAAAAATTTCAGAATTGCACCTTGCAATGTGGAGATATTACTGTTTGTGCATTTACAATATTCATTGATTTTTGCCATTGAAAAACATGTTTTTCATATACCAGAAATGTTTGAAGCTACTGACTGAATGAAAGGAGCTGGCATCTCACTCTCTTTGAATCTTCTTTATCATGCTAGGATTAACAGGAAAAAGCTAAAAATTTCAGAATTGCACCGTGCAATGTGGAGATATTACTGTTTGTGCATTTACAATATTCATTGATTTTTGCCATTGAAAAACATGTTTTTCATATACCAGAAATGTTTGAAGCTACTGACTGAATGAAAGGAGCTGGCATCTCACTCTCTTTGAATCTTCTTTATCATGCTAGGATTAGCAGGAAAAAGCAAAAAATTTCAGAATTGCACCTTGCAATGTGGAGATATTACTGTTTGTGCATTTACAATATTCATTGATTTTTGCCATTGAAAAACATGTTTTTCATATACCAGAAATGTTTGAAGCTACTGACTGAATGAAAGGAGCTGGCATCTCACTCTCTTTGAATCTTCTTTATCATGCTAGGATTAACAGGAAAAAGCTAAAAATTTCAGAATTGCACCGTGCAATGTGGAGATATTACTGTTTGTGCATTTACAATATTCATTGATTTTTGCCATTGAAAAACATGTTTTTCATATACCAGAAATGTTTGAAGCTACTGACTGAATGAAAGGAGCTGGCATCTCACTCTCTTTGAATCTTCTTTATCATGCTAGGATTAGCAGGAAAAAGCAAAAAATTTCAGAATTGCACCTTGCAATGTGGAGATATTACTGTTTGTGCATTTACAATATTCATTGATTTTTGCCATTGAAAAACATGTTTTTCATATACCAGAAATGTTTGAAGCTACTGACTGAATGAAAGGAGCTGGCATCTCACTCTCTTTGAATCTTCTTTATCATGCTAGGATTAACAGGAAAAAGCAAAAAATTTCAGAATTGCACCTTGCAATGTGGAGATATTACTGTTTGTGCATTTACAATATTCATTGATTTTTGCCATTGAAAAACATGTTTTTCATATACCAGAAATGTTTGAAGCTACTGACTGAATGAAAGGAGCTGGCATCTCACTCTCTTTGAATCTTCTTTATCATGCTAGGATTAACAGGAAAAAGCTAAAAATTTCAGAATTGCACCGTGCAATGTGGAGATATTACTGTTTGTGCATTTACAATATTCATTGATTTTTGCCATTGAAAAACATGTTTTTCATATACCAGAAATGTTTGAAGCTACTGACTGAATGAAAGGAGCTGGCATCTCACTCTCTTTGAATCTTCTTTATCATGCTAGGATTAGCAGGAAAAAGCAAAAAATTTCAGAATTGCACCTTGCAATGTGGAGATATTACTGTTTGTGCATTTACAATATTCATTGATTTTTGCCATTGAAAAACATGTTTTTCATATACCAGAAATGTTTGAAGCTACTGACTGAATGAAAGGAGCTGGCATCTCACTCTCTTTGAATCTTCTTTATCATGCTAGGATTAACAGGAAAAAGCTAAAAATTTCAGAATTGCACCGTGCAATGTGGAGATATTACTGTTTGTGCATTTACAATATTCATTGATTTTTGCCATTGAAAAACATGTTTTTCATATACCAGAAATGTTTGAAGCTACTGACTGAATGAAAGGAGCTGGCATCTCACTCTCTTTGAATCTTCTTTATCATGCTAGGATTAGCAGGAAAAAGCAAAAAATTTCAGAATTGCACCTTGCAATGTGGAGATATTACTGTTTGTGCATTTACAATATTCATTGATTTTTGCCATTGAAAAACATGTTTTTCATATACCAGAAATGTTTGAAGCTACTGACTGAATGAAAGGAGCTGGCATCTCACTCTCTTTGAATCTTCTTTATCATGCTAGGATTAACAGGAAAAAGCAAAGAATTTCAGAATTGCACCTTGCAATGTGGAGATATTACTGTTTGTGCATTTACAATATTCATTGATTTTTGCCATTGAAAAACATGTTTTTCATATACCAGAAATGTTTGAAGCTACTGACTGAATGAAAGGAGCTGGCATCTCACTCTCTTTGAATCTTCTTTATCATGCTAGGATTAACAGGAAAAAGCTAAAAATTTCAGAATTGCACCGTGCAATGTGGAGATATTACTGTTTGTGCATTTACAATATTCATTGATTTTTGCCATTGAAAAACATGTTTTTCATATACCAGAAATGTTTGAAGCTACTGACTGAATGAAAGGAGCTGGCATCTCACTCTCTTTGAATCTTTATCATGCTAGGATTAGCAGGAAAAAGCAAAAAATTTCAGAATTGCACCTTGCAATGTGGAGATATTACTGTTTGTGCATTTACAATATTCATTGATTTTTGCCATTGAAAAACATGTTTTTCATATACCAGAAATGTTTGAAGCTACTGACTGAATGAAAGGAGCTGGCATCTCACTCTCTTTGAATCTTCTTTATCATGCTAGGATTAACAGGAAAAAGCAAAAAATTTCAGAATTGCACCTTGCAATGTGGAGATATTACTGTTTGTGCATTTACAATATTCATTGATTTTTGCCATTGAAAAACATGTTTTTCATATACCAGAAATGTTTGAAGCTACTGACTGAATGAAAGGAGCTGGCATCTCACTCTCTTTGAATCTTCTTTATCATGCTAGGATTAACAGGAAAAAGCTAAAAATTTCAGAATTGCACCGTGCAATGTGGAGATATTACTGTTTGTGCATTTACAATATTCATTGATTTTTGCCATTGAAAAACATGTTTTTCATATACCAGAAATGTTTGAAGCTACTGACTGAATGAAAGGAGCTGGCATCTCACTCTCTTTGAATCTTCTTTATCATGCTAGGATTAACAGGAAAAAGCAAAAAATTTCAGAATTGCACCTTGCAATGTGGAGATATTACTGTTTGTGCATTTACAATATTCATTGATTTTTGCCATTGAAAAACATGTTTTTCATATACCAGAAATGTTTGAAGCTACTGACTGAATGAAAGGAGCTGGCATCTCACTCTGAATCTTCTTTATCATGCTAGGATTAGCAGGAAAAAGCAAAAAATTTCAAAATTGCACCTTGCAATGTGGAGATATTACTGTTTGTGCATTTACAATATTCATTGATTTTTGCCATTGAAAAACATGTTTTTCATATACCAGAAATGTTTGAAGCTACTGACTGAATGAAAGGAGCGGGCATCTCACTCTGAATCTTCTTTATCATGCTAGGATTAGCAGGAAAAAGCAAAAAATTTCAAAATTGCACCTTGCAATGTGGAGATATTACTGTTTGTGCATTTACAATATTCATTGATTTTTGCCATTGAAAAACATGTTTTTCATATACCAGAAATGTTTGAAGCTACTGACTGAAAGGAGCTGGCATCTCACTCTCTTTGAATCTTCTTTATCATGCTAGGATTAACAGGAAAAAGCTAAAAATTTCAGAATTGCACCGTGCAATGTGGAGATATTACTGTTTGTGCATTTACAATACTCATTGATTTTTGCCATTGAAAAACATGTTTTTCATATACCAGAAATGTTTGAAGCTACTGACTGAATGAAAGGAGCTGGCATCTCACTCTCTTTGAATCTTCTTTATCATGCTAAGAGGAGCAGGAAAAAGCAAAAAATTTCAGAATTGCACCTTCAATGCGGAGAAATTACTCTTTGTGCATTTACAATATTCATTGATTTTTGCCATTGAAAAACGTCCAGAAATGATTGAAGCTACTGACTGAATGAAAGGAGCTGGCATCTCACTCTCTTTGAATCTTCTTTATCATGCTAAGAGGAGCAGGAAAAAGCAAAAAAATTTCAGAATTGCACCTTGCAATGCGGAGAAATTACTGTTTGTGCATTTACAATATTCATTAATTTTTGCCATTGAAAAACATCATGTTATTCATATACCAGAAATGATTGAAGCTACTGACTGAATGAAAGGAGCTGGCATCTCACTCTCTTTGAATCTTCTTTATCATGCTAAGAGGAGCAGGAAAAAGCAAAAAATTTCAGAATTGCACCTTGCAATGTGGAGAAATTACTGTTTGTGCATTTACAATATTCATTGATTTTTGCCATTGAAAAACATCATGTTATTCATATACCAGAAATGTTTGAAGCTACTGACTGAATGAAAGGAGCTGGCATCTCATTCTCTTTGAATCTTCTTTATCATACTAAGAGGAGCAGGAAAAAGCAAAAAATTTCAGAATTGCACCTTGCAATGTGGAGATATTACTGTTTGTGCATTTACAATATTCATTGATTTTTGCCATTGAAAAACATGTTTTTCATATACCAGAAATGTTTGAAGCTACTGACTGAATGAAAGGAGCTGGCATCTCACTCTCTTTGAATCTTCTTTATCATGCTAGGATTAGCAGGAAAAAGCAAAAAATTTCAGAATTGCACCTTGCAATGTGGAGATATTACTGTTTGTGCATTTACAATATTCATTGATTTTTGCCATTGAAAAACATGTTTTTCATATACCAGAAATGTTTGAAGCTACTGACTGAATGAAAGGAGCTGGCATCTCACTCTCTTTGAATCTTCTTTATCATGCTAGGATTAACAGGAAAAAGCAAAAAATTTCAGAATTGCACCTTGCAATGTGGAGATATTACTGTTTGTGCATTTACAATATTCATTGATTTTTGCCATTGAAAAACATGTTTTTCATATACCAGAAATGTTTGAAGCTACTGACTCAATGAAAGGAGCTGGCATCTCACTCTCTTTGAATCTTCTTTATCATGCTAGGATTAACAGGAAAAAGCTAAAAATTTCAGAATTGCACCGTGCAATGTGGAGATATTACTGTTTGTGCATTTACAATATTCATTGATTTTTGCCATTGAAAAACATGTTTTTCATATACCAGAAATGTTTGAAGCTACTGACTGAATGAAAGGAGCTGGCATCTCACTCTCTTTGAATCTTCTTTATCATGCTAGGATTAGCAGGAAAAAGCAAAAAATTTCAGAATTGCACCTTGCAATGTGGAGATATTACTGTTTGTGCATTTACAATATTCATTGATTTTTGCCATTGAAAAACATGTTTTTCATATACCAGAAATGTTTGAAGCTACTGACTGAATGAAAGGAGCTGGCATCTCACTCTCTTTGAATCTTCTTTATCATGCTAGGATTAGCAGGAAAAAGCAAAAAATTTCAGAATTGCACCTTGCAATGTGGAGATATTACTGTTTGTGCATTTACAATATTCATTGATTTTTGCCATTGAAAAACATGTTTTTCATATACCAGAAATGTTTGAAGCTACTGACTGAATGAAAGGAGCTGGCATCTCACTCTCTTTGAATCTTCTTTATCATGCTAGGATTAACAGGAAAAAGCAAAGAATTTCAGAATTGCACCTTGCAATGTGGAGATATTACTGTTTGTGCATTTACAATATTCATTGATTTTTGCCATTGAAAAACATGTTTTTCATATACCAGAAATGTTTGAAGCTACTGACTGAATGAAAGGAGCTGGCATCTCACTCTCTTTGAATCTTCTTTATCATGCTAGGATTAACAGGAAAAAGCTAAAAATTTCAGAATTGCACCGTGCAATGTGGAGATATTACTGTTTGTGCATTTACAATATTCATTGATTTTTGCCATTGAAAAACATGTTTTTCATATACCAGAAATGTTTGAAGCTACTGACTGAATGAAAGGAGCTGGCATCTCACTCTCTTTGAATCTTCTTTATCATGCTAAGAGGAGCAGGAAAAAGCAAAAAATTTCAGAATTGCACCTTGCAATGTGGAGAAATTACTGTTTGTGCATTTACAATATTCATTGATTTTTGCCATTGAAAAACATCATGTTATTCATATACCAGAAATGTTTGAAGCTACTGACTGAATGAAAGGAGCTGGCATCTCACTCTCTTTGAATCTTCTTTATCATACTAAGAGGAGCAGGAAAAAGCAAAAAATTTCAGAATTGCACCTTGCAATGTGGAGATATTACTGTTTGTGCATTTACAATATTCATTGATTTTTGCCATTGAAAAACATGTTTTTCATATACCAGAAATGTTTGAAGCTACTGACTGAATGAAAGGAGCTGGCATCTCACTCTCTTTGAATCTTCTTTATCATGCTAGGATTAGCAGGAAAAAGCAAAAAATTTCAGAATTGCACCTTGCAATGTGGAGATATTACTGTTTGTGCATTTACAATATTCATTGATTTTTGCCATTGAAAAACATGTTTTTCATATACCAGAAATGTTTGAAGCTACTGACTGAATGAAAGGAGCTGGCATCTCACTCTCTTTGAATCTTCTTTATCATGCTAGGATTAACAGGAAAAAGCAAAAAATTTCAGAATTGCACCTTGCAATGTGGAGATATTACTGTTTGTGCATTTACAATATTCATTGATTTTTGCCATTGAAAAACATGTTTTTCATATACCAGAAATGTTTGAAGCTACTGACTCAATGAAAGGAGCTGGCATCTCACTCTCTTTGAATCTTCTTTATCATGCTAGGATTAACAGGAAAAAGCTAAAAATTTCAGAATTGCACCGTGCAATGTGGAGATATTACTGTTTGTGCATTTACAATATTCATTGATTTTTGCCATTGAAAAACATGTTTTTCATATACCAGAAATGTTTGAAGCTACTGACTGAATGAAAGGAGCTGGCATCTCACTCTCTTTGAATCTTCTTTATCATGCTAGGATTAGCAGGAAAAAGCAAAAAATTTCAGAATTGCACCTTGCAATGTGGAGATATTACTGTTTGTGCATTTACAATATTCATTGATTTTTGCCATTGAAAAACATGTTTTTCATATACCAGAAATGTTTGAAGCTACTGACTGAATGAAAGGAGCTGGCATCTCACTCTCTTTGAATCTTCTTTATCATGCTAGGATTAGCAGGAAAAAGCAAAAAATTTCAGAATTGCACCTTGCAATGTGGAGATATTACTGTTTGTGCATTTACAATATTCATTGATTTTTGCCATTGAAAAACATGTTTTTCATATACCAGAAATGTTTGAAGCTACTGACTGAATGAAAGGAGCTGGCATCTCACTCTCTTTGAATCTTCTTTATCATGCTAGGATTAACAGGAAAAAGCAAAGAATTTCAGAATTGCACCTTGCAATGTGGAGATATTACTGTTTGTGCATTTACAATATTCATTGATTTTTGCCATTGAAAAACATGTTTTTCATATACCAGAAATGTTTGAAGCTACTGACTGAATGAAAGGAGCTGGCATCTCACTCTCTTTGAATCTTCTTTATCATGCTAGGATTAACAGGAAAAAGCTAAAAATTTCAGAATTGCACCGTGCAATGTGGAGATATTACTGTTTGTGCATTTACAATATTCATTGATTTTTGCCATTGAAAAACATGTTTTTCATATACCAGAAATGTTTGAAGCTACTGACTGAATGAAAGGAGCTGGCATCTCACTCTCTTTGAATCTTTATCATGCTAGGATTAGCAGGAAAAAGCAAAAAATTTCAGAATTGCACCTTGCAATGTGGAGATATTACTGTTTGTGCATTTACAATATTCATTGATTTTTGCCATTGAAAAACATGTTTTTCATATACCAGAAATGTTTGAAGCTACTGACTGAATGAAAGGAGCTGGCATCTCACTCTCTTTGAATCTTCTTTATCATGCTAGGATTAACAGGAAAAAGCAAAAAATTTCAGAATTGCACCTTGCAATGTGGAGATATTACTGTTTGTGCATTTACAATATTCATTGATTTTTGCCATTGAAAAACATGTTTTTCATATACCAGAAATGTTTGAAGCTACTGACTGAATGAAAGGAGCTGGCATCTCACTCTCTTTGAATCTTCTTTATCATGCTAGGATTAACAGGAAAAAGCTAAAAATTTCAGAATTGCACCGTGCAATGTGGAGATATTACTGTTTGTGCATTTACAATATTCATTGATTTTTGCCATTGAAAAACATGTTTTTCATATACCAGAAATGTTTGAAGCTACTGACTGAATGAAAGGAGCTGGCATCTCACTCTCTTCGAATCTTCTTTATCATGCTAGGATTAACAGGAAAAAGCAAAAAATTTCAGAATTGCACCTTGCAATGTGGAGATATTACTGTTTGTGCATTTACAATATTCATTGATTTTTGCCATTGAAAAACATGTTTTTCATATACCAGAAATGTTTGAAGCTACTGACTGAATGAAAGGAGCTGGCATCTCACTCTGAATCTTCTTTATCATGCTAGGATTAGCAGGAAAAAGCAAAAAATTTCAAAATTGCACCTTGCAATGTGGAGATATTACTGTTTGTGCATTTACAATATTCATTGATTTTTGCCATTGAAAAACATGTTTTTCATATACCAGAAATGTTTGAAGCTACTGACTGAATGAAAGGAGCTGGCATCTCACTCTGAATCTTCTTTATCATGCTAGGATTAGCAGGAAAAAGCAAAAAATTTCAAAATTGCACCTTGCAATGTGGAGATATTACTGTTTGTGCATTTACAATATTCATTGATTTTTGCCATTGAAAAACATGTTTTTCATATACCAGAAATGTTTGAAGCTACTGACTGAAAGGAGCTGGCATCTCACTCTCTTTGAATCTTCTTTATCATGCTAGGATTAACAGGAAAAAGCTAAAAATTTCAGAATTGCACCGTGCAATGTGGAGATATTACTGTTTGTGCATTTACAATACTCATTGATTTTTGCCATTGAAAAACATGTTTTTCATATACCAGAAATGTTTGAAGCTACTGACTGAATGAAAGGAGCTGGCATCTCACTCTCTTTGAATCTTCTTTATCATGCTAAGAGGAGCAGGAAAAAGCAAAAAATTTCAGAATTGCACCTTCAATGCGGAGAAATTACTCTTTGTGCATTTACAATATTCATTGATTTTTGACATTGAAAAACGTCCAGAAATGATTGAAGCTACTGACTGAATGAAAGGAGCTGGCATCTCACTCTCTTTGAATCTTCTTTATCATGCTAAGAGGAGCAGGAAAAAGCAAAAAAATTTCAGAATTGCACCTTGCAATGCGGAGAAATTACTGTTTGTGCATTTACAATATTCATTAATTTTTGCCATTGAAAAACATCATGTTATTCATATACCAGAAATGATTGAAGCTACTGACTGAATGAAAGGAGCTGGCATCTCACTCTCTTTGAATCTTCTTTATCATGCTAAGAGGAGCAGGAAAAAGCAAAAAATTTCAGAATTGCACCTTGCAATGTGGAGAAATTACTGTTTGTGCATTTACAATATTCATTGATTTTTGCCATTGAAAAACATCATGTTATTCATATACCAGAAATGTTTGAAGCTACTGACTGAATGAAAGGAGCTGGCATCTCACTCTCTTTGAATCTTCTTTATCATACTAAGAGGAGCAGGAAAAAGCAAAAAATTTCAGAATTGCACCTTGCAATGTGGAGATATTACTGTTTGTGCATTTACAATATTCATTGATTTTTGCCATTGAAAAACATGTTTTTCATATACCAGAAATGTTTGAAGCTACTGACTGAATGAAAGGAGCTGGCATCTCACTCTCTTTGAATCTTCTTTATCATGCTAGGATTAACAGGAAAAAGCTAAAAATTTCAGAATTGCACCGTGCAATGTGGAGATATTACTGTTTGTGCATTTACAATATTCATTGATTTTTGCCATTGAAAAACATGTTTTTCATATACCAGAAATGTTTGAAGCTACTGACTGAATGAAAGGAGCTGGCATCTCACTCTCTTTGAATCTTCTTTATCATGCTAGGATTAGCAGGCAAAAGCAAAAAATTTCAGAATTGCACCTTGCAATGTGGAGATATTACTGTTTGTGCATTTACAATATTCATTGATTTTTGCCATTGAAAAACATGTTTTTCACATACCAGAAATGTTTGAAGCTACTGACTGAATGAAAGGAGCTGGCATCTCACTCTCTTTGAATCTTCTTTATCATGCTAGGATTAACAGGAAAAAGCTAAAAATTTCAGAATTGCACCGTGCAATGTGGAGATATTACTGTTTGTGCATTTACAATATTCATTGATTTTTGCCATTGAAAAACATGTTTTTCATATACCAGAAATGTTTGAAGCTACTGACTGAATGAAAGGAGCTGGCATCTCACTCTCTTTGAATCTTCTTTATCATGCTAGGATTAGCAGGAAAAAGCAAAAAATTTCAGAATTGCACCTTGCAATGTGGAGATATTACTGTTTGTGCATTTACAATATTCATTGATTTTTGCCATTGAAAAACATGTTTTTCATATACCAGAAATGTTTGAAGCTACTGACTGAATGAAAGGAGCTGGCATCTCACTCTCTTTGAATCTTCTTTATCATGCTAGGATTAACAGGAAAAAGCAAAAAATTTCAGAATTGCACCTTGCAATGTGGAGATATTACTGTTTGTGCATTTACAATATTCATTGATTTTTGCCATTGAAAAACATGTTTTTCATATACCAGAAATGTTTGAAGCTACTGACTGAATGAAAGGAGCTGGCATCTCACTCTCTTTGAATCTTCTTTATCATGCTAGGATTAACAGGAAAAAGCTAAAAATTTCAGAATTGCACCGTGCAATGTGGAGATATTACTGTTTGTGCATTTACAATATTCATTGATTTTTGCCATTGAAAAACATGTTTTTCATATACCAGAAATGTTTGAAGCTACTGACTGAATGAAAGGAGCTGGCATCTCACTCTCTTTGAATCTTCTTTATCATGCTAGGATTAGCAGGAAAAAGCAAAAAATTTCAGAATTGCACCTTGCAATGTGGAGATATTACTGTTTGTGCATTTACAATATTCATTGATTTTTGCCATTGAAAAACATGTTTTTCATATACCAGAAATGTTTGAAGCTACTGACTGAATGAAAGGAGCTGGCATCTCACTCTCTTTGAATCTTCTTTATCATGCTAGGATTAACAGGAAAAAGCTAAAAATTTCAGAATTGCACCGTGCAATGTGGAGATATTACTGTTTGTGCATTTACAATATTCATTGATTTTTGCCATTGAAAAACATGTTTTTCATATACCAGAAATGTTTGAAGCTACTGACTGAATGAAAGGAGCTGGCATCTCACTCTCTTTGAATCTTCTTTATCATGCTAGGATTAGCAGGAAAAAGCAAAAAATTTCAGAATTGCACCTTGCAATGTGGAGATATTACTGTTTGTGCATTTACAATATTCATTGATTTTTGCCATTGAAAAACATGTTTTTCATATACCAGAAATGTTTGAAGCTACTGACTGAATGAAAGGAGCTGGCATCTCACTCTCTTTGAATCTTCTTTATCATGCTAGGATTAACAGGAAAAAGCAAAAAATTTCAGAATTGCACCTTGCAATGTGGAGATATTACTGTTTGTGCATTTACAATATTCATTGATTTTTGCCATTGAAAAACATGTTTTTCATATACCAGAAATGTTTGAAGCTACTGACTGAATGAAAGGAGCTGGCATCTCACTCTCTTTGAATCTTCTTTATCATGCTAGGATTAACAGGAAAAAGCTAAAAATTTCAGAATTGCACCGTGCAATGTGGAGATATTACTGTTTGTGCATTTACAATATTCATTGATTTTTGCCATTGAAAAACATGTTTTTCATATACCAGAAATGTTTGAAGCTACTGACTGAATGAAAGGAGCTGGCATCTCACTCTCTTTGAATCTTCTTTATCATGCTAGGATTAGCAGGAAAAAGCAAAAAATTTCAGAATTGCACCTTGCAATGTGGAGATATTACTGTTTGTGCATTTACAATATTCATTGATTTTTGCCATTGAAAAACATGTTTTTCATATACCAGAAATGTTTGAAGCTACTGACTGAATGAAAGGAGCTGGCATCTCACTCTCTTTGAATCTTCTTTATCATGCTAGGATTAGCAGGAAAAAGCAAAAAATTTCAGAATTGCACCTTGCAATGTGGAGATATTACTGTTTGTGCATTTACAATATTCATTGATTTTTGCCATTGAAAAACATGTTTTTCATATACCAGAAATGTTTGAAGCTACTGACTGAATGAAAGGAGCTGGCATCTCACTCTCTTTGAATCTTCTTTATCATGCTAGGATTAACAGGAAAAAGCAAAGAATTTCAGAATTGCACCTTGCAATGTGGAGATATTACTGTTTGTGCATTTACAATATTCATTGATTTTTGCCATTGAAAAACATGTTTTTCATATACCAGAAATGTTTGAAGCTACTGACTGAATGAAAGGAGCTGGCATCTCACTCTCTTTGAATCTTCTTTATCATGCTAGGATTAACAGGAAAAAGCTAAAAATTTCAGAATTGCACCGTGCAATGTGGAGATATTACTGTTTGTGCATTTACAATATTCATTGATTTTTGCCATTGAAAAACATGTTTTTCATATACCAGAAATGTTTGAAGCTACTGACTGAATGAAAGGAGCTGGCATCTCACTCTCTTTGAATCTTTATCATGCTAGGATTAGCAGGAAAAAGCAAAAAATTTCAGAATTGCACCTTGCAATGTGGAGATATTACTGTTTGTGCATTTACAATATTCATTGATTTTTGCCATTGAAAAACATGTTTTTCATATACCAGAAATGTTTGAAGCTACTGACTGAATGAAAGGAGCTGGCATCTCACTCTCTTTGAATCTTCTTTATCATGCTAGGATTAACAGGAAAAAGCAAAAAATTTCAGAATTGCACCTTGCAATGTGGAGATATTACTGTTTGTGCATTTACAATATTCATTGATTTTTGCCATTGAAAAACATGTTTTTCATATACCAGAAATGTTTGAAGCTACTGACTGAATGAAAGGAGCTGGCATCTCACTCTCTTTGAATCTTCTTTATCATGCTAGGATTAACAGGAAAAAGCTAAAAATTTCAGAATTGCACCGTGCAATGTGGAGATATTACTGTTTGTGCATTTACAATATTCATTGATTTTTGCCATTGAAAAACATGTTTTTCATATACCAGAAATGTTTGAAGCTACTGACTGAATGAAAGGAGCTGGCATCTCACTCTCTTTGAATCTTCTTTATCATGCTAGGATTAACAGGAAAAAGCAAAAAATTTCAGAATTGCACCTTGCAATGTGGAGATATTACTGTTTGTGCATTTACAATATTCATTGATTTTTGCCATTGAAAAACATGTTTTTCATATACCAGAAATGTTTGAAGCTACTGACTGAATGAAAGGAGCTGGCATCTCACTCTGAATCTTCTTTATCATGCTAGGATTAGCAGGAAAAAGCAAAAAATTTCAAAATTGCACCTTGCAATGTGGAGATATTACTGTTTGTGCATTTACAATATTCATTGATTTTTGCCATTGAAAAACATGTTTTTCATATACCAGAAATGTTTGAAGCTACTGACTGAATGAAAGGAGCTGGCATCTCACTCTGAATCTTCTTTATCATGCTAGGATTAACAGGAAAAAGCTAAAAATTTCAGAATTGCACCGTGCAATGTGGAGATATTACTGTTTGTGCATTTACAATATTCATTGATTTTTGCCATTGAAAAACATGTTTTTCATATACCAGAAATGTTTGAAGCTACTGACTGAATGAAAGGAGCTGGCATCTCACTCTCTTTGAATCTTCTTTATCATGCTAAGAGGAGCAGGAAAAAGCAAAAAATTTCAGAATTGCACCTTGCAATGTGGAGAAATTACTGTTTGTGCATTTACAATATTCATTGATTTTTGCCATTGAAAAACATCATGTTATTCATATACCAGAAATGTTTGAAGCTACTGACTGAATGAAAGGAGCTGGCATCTCACTCTCTTTGAATCTTCTTTATCATACTAAGAGGAGCAGGAAAAAGCAAAAAATTTCAGAATTGCACCTTGCAATGTGGAGATATTACTGTTTGTGCATTTACAATATTCATTGATTTTTGCCATTGAAAAACATGTTTTTCATATACCAGAAATGTTTGAAGCTACTGACTGAATGAAAGGAGCTGGCATCTCACTCTCTTTGAATCTTCTTTATCATGCTAGGATTAGCAGGAAAAAGCAAAAAATTTCAGAATTGCACCTTGCAATGTGGAGATATTACTGTTTGTGCATTTACAATATTCATTGATTTTTGCCATTGAAAAACATGTTTTTCATATACCAGAAATGTTTGAAGCTACTGACTGAATGAAAGGAGCTGGCATCTCACTCTCTTTGAATCTTCTTTATCATGCTAGGATTAACAGGAAAAAGCAAAAAATTTCAGAATTGCACCTTGCAATGTGGAGATATTACTGTTTGTGCATTTACAATATTCATTGATTTTTGCCATTGAAAAACATGTTTTTCATATACCAGAAATGTTTGAAGCTACTGACTCAATGAAAGGAGCTGGCATCTCACTCTCTTTGAATCTTCTTTATCATGCTAGGATTAACAGGAAAAAGCTAAAAATTTCAGAATTGCACCGTGCAATGTGGAGATATTACTGTTTGTGCATTTACAATATTCATTGATTTTTGCCATTGAAAAACATGTTTTTCATATACCAGAAATGTTTGAAGCTACTGACTGAATGAAAGGAGCTGGCATCTCACTCTCTTTGAATCTTCTTTATCATGCTAGGATTAGCAGGAAAAAGCAAAAAATTTCAGAATTGCACCTTGCAATGTGGAGATATTACTGTTTGTGCATTTACAATATTCATTGATTTTTGCCATTGAAAAACATGTTTTTCATATACCAGAAATGTTTGAAGCTACTGACTGAATGAAAGGAGCTGGCATCTCACTCTCTTTGAATCTTCTTTATCATGCTAGGATTAGCAGGAAAAAGCAAAAAATTTCAGAATTGCACCTTGCAATGTGGAGATATTACTGTTTGTGCATTTACAATATTCATTGATTTTTGCCATTGAAAAACATGTTTTTCATATACCAGAAATGTTTGAAGCTACTGACTGAATGAAAGGAGCTGGCATCTCACTCTCTTTGAATCTTCTTTATCATGCTAGGATTAACAGGAAAAAGCAAAGAATTTCAGAATTGCACCTTGCAATGTGGAGATATTACTGTTTGTGCATTTACAATATTCATTGATTTTTGCCATTGAAAAACATGTTTTTCATATACCAGAAATGTTTGAAGCTACTGACTGAATGAAAGGAGCTGGCATCTCACTCTCTTTGAATCTTCTTTATCATGCTAGGATTAACAGGAAAAAGCTAAAAATTTCAGAATTGCACCGTGCAATGTGGAGATATTACTGTTTGTGCATTTACAATATTCATTGATTTTTGCCATTGAAAAACATGTTTTTCATATACCAGAAATGTTTGAAGCTACTGACTGAATGAAAGGAGCTGGCATCTCACTCTCTTTGAATCTTTATCATGCTAGGATTAGCAGGAAAAAGCAAAAAATTTCAGAATTGCACCTTGCAATGTGGAGATATTACTGTTTGTGCATTTACAATATTCATTGATTTTTGCCATTGAAAAACATGTTTTTCATATACCAGAAATGTTTGAAGCTACTGACTGAATGAAAGGAGCTGGCATCTCACTCTCTTTGAATCTTCTTTATCATGCTAGGATTAACAGGAAAAAGCAAAAAATTTCAGAATTGCACCTTGCAATGTGGAGATATTACTGTTTGTGCATTTACAATATTCATTGATTTTTGCCATTGAAAAACATGTTTTTCATATACCAGAAATGTTTGAAGCTACTGACTGAATGAAAGGAGCTGGCATCTCACTCTCTTTGAATCTTCTTTATCATGCTAGGATTAACAGGAAAAAGCTAAAAATTTCAGAATTGCACCGTGCAATGTGGAGATATTACTGTTTGTGCATTTACAATATTCATTGATTTTTGCCATTGAAAAACATGTTTTTCATATACCAGAAATGTTTGAAGCTACTGACTGAATGAAAGGAGCTGGCATCTCACTCTCTTCGAATCTTCTTTATCATGCTAGGATTAACAGGAAAAAGCAAAAAATTTCAGAATTGCACCTTGCAATGTGGAGATATTACTGTTTGTGCATTTACAATATTCATTGATTTTTGCCATTGAAAAACATGTTTTTCATATACCAGAAATGTTTGAAGCTACTGACTGAATGAAAGGAGCTGGCATCTCACTCTGAATCTTCTTTATCATGCTAGGATTAGCAGGAAAAAGCAAAAAATTTCAAAATTGCACCTTGCAATGTGGAGATATTACTGTTTGTGCATTTACAATATTCATTGATTTTTGCCATTGAAAAACATGTTTTTCATATACCAGAAATGTTTGAAGCTACTGACTGAATGAAAGGAGCTGGCATCTCACTCTGAATCTTCTTTATCATGCTAGGATTAGCAGGAAAAAGCAAAAAATTTCAAAATTGCACCTTGCAATGTGGAGATATTACTGTTTGTGCATTTACAATATTCATTGATTTTTGCCATTGAAAAACATGTTTTTCATATACCAGAAATGTTTGAAGCTACTGACTGAAAGGAGCTGGCATCTCACTCTCTTTGAATCTTCTTTATCATGCTAGGATTAACAGGAAAAAGCTAAAAATTTCAGAATTGCACCGTGCAATGTGGAGATATTACTGTTTGTGCATTTACAATACTCATTGATTTTTGCCATTGAAAAACATGTTTTTCATATACCAGAAATGTTTGAAGCTACTGACTGAATGAAAGGAGCTGGCATCTCACTCTCTTTGAATCTTCTTTATCATGCTAAGAGGAGCAGGAAAAAGCAAAAAATTTCAGAATTGCACCTTCAATGCGGAGAAATTACTCTTTGTGCATTTACAATATTCATTGATTTTTGCCATTGAAAAACGTCCAGAAATGATTGAAGCTACTGACTGAATGAAAGGAGCTGGCATCTCACTCTCTTTGAATCTTCTTTATCATGCTAAGAGGAGCAGGAAAAAGCAAAAAAATTTCAGAATTGCACCTTGCAATGCGGAGAAATTACTGTTTGTGCATTTACAATATTCATTAATTTTTGCCATTGAAAAACATCATGTTATTCATATACCAGAAATGATTGAAGCTACTGACTGAATGAAAGGAGCTGGCATCTCACTCTCTTTGAATCTTCTTTATCATGCTAAGAGGAGCAGGAAAAAGCAAAAAATTTCAGAATTGCACCTTGCAATGTGGAGAAATTACTGTTTGTGCATTTACAATATTCATTGATTTTTGCCATTGAAAAACATCATGTTATTCATATACCAGAAATGTTTGAAGCTACTGACTGAATGAAAGGAGCTGGCATCTCACTCTCTTTGAATCTTCTTTATCATACTAAGAGGAGCAGGAAAAAGCAAAAAATTTCAGAATTGCACCTTGCAATGTGGAGATATTACTGTTTGTGCATTTACAATATTCATTGATTTTTGCCATTGAAAAACATGTTTTTCATATACCAGAAATGTTTGAAGCTACTGACTGAATGAAAGGAGCTGGCATCTCACTCTCTTTGAATCTTCTTTATCATGCTAGGATTAACAGGAAAAAGCTAAAAATTTCAGAATTGCACCGTGCAATGTGGAGATATTACTGTTTGTGCATTTACAATATTCATTGATTTTTGCCATTGAAAAACATGTTTTTCATATACCAGAAATGTTTGAAGCTACTGACTGAATGAAAGGAGCTGGCATCTCACTCTCTTTGAATCTTCTTTATCATGCTAGGATTAGCAGGCAAAAGCAAAAAATTTCAGAATTGCACCTTGCAATGTGGAGATATTACTGTTTGTGCATTTACAATATTCATTGATTTTTGCCATTGAAAAACATGTTTTTCACATACCAGAAATGTTTGAAGCTACTGACTGAATGAAAGGAGCTGGCATCTCACTCTCTTTGAATCTTCTTTATCATGCTAGGATTAACAGGAAAAAGCTAAAAATTTCAGAATTGCACCGTGCAATGTGGAGATATTACTGTTTGTGCATTTACAATATTCATTGATTTTTGCCATTGAAAAACATGTTTTTCATATACCAGAAATGTTTGAAGCTACTGACTGAATGAAAGGAGCTGGCATCTCACTCTCTTTGAATCTTCTTTATCATGCTAGGATTAGCAGGAAAAAGCAAAAAATTTCAGAATTGCACCTTGCAATGTGGAGATATTACTGTTTGTGCATTTACAATATTCATTGATTTTTGCCATTGAAAAACATGTTTTTCATATACCAGAAATGTTTGAAGCTACTGACTGAATGAAAGGAGCTGGCATCTCACTCTCTTTGAATCTTCTTTATCATGCTAGGATTAACAGGAAAAAGCAAAAAATTTCAGAATTGCACCTTGCAATGTGGAGATATTACTGTTTGTGCATTTACAATATTCATTGATTTTTGCCATTGAAAAACATGTTTTTCATATACCAGAAATGTTTGAAGCTACTGACTGAATGAAAGGAGCTGGCATCTCACTCTCTTTGAATCTTCTTTATCATGCTAGGATTAACAGGAAAAAGCTAAAAATTTCAGAATTGCACCGTGCAATGTGGAGATATTACTGTTTGTGCATTTACAATATTCATTGATTTTTGCCATTGAAAAACATGTTTTTCATATACCAGAAATGTTTGAAGCTACTGACTGAATGAAAGGAGCTGGCATCTCACTCTCTTTGAATCTTCTTTATCATGCTAGGATTAGCAGGAAAAAGCAAAAAATTTCAGAATTGCACCTTGCAATGTGGAGATATTACTGTTTGTGCATTTACAATATTCATTGATTTTTGCCATTGAAAAACATGTTTTTCATATACCAGAAATGTTTGAAGCTACTGACTGAATGAAAGGAGCTGGCATCTCACTCTCTTTGAATCTTCTTTATCATGCTAGGATTAACAGGAAAAAGCTAAAAATTTCAGAATTGCACCGTGCAATGTGGAGATATTACTGTTTGTGCATTTACAATATTCATTGATTTTTGCCATTGAAAAACATGTTTTTCATATACCAGAAATGTTTGAAGCTACTGACTGAATGAAAGGAGCTGGCATCTCACTCTCTTTGAATCTTCTTTATCATGCTAGGATTAGCAGGAAAAAGCAAAAAATTTCAGAATTGCACCTTGCAATGTGGAGATATTACTGTTTGTGCATTTACAATATTCATTGATTTTTGCCATTGAAAAACATGTTTTTCATATACCAGAAATGTTTGAAGCTACTGACTGAATGAAAGGAGCTGGCATCTCACTCTCTTTGAATCTTCTTTATCATGCTAGGATTAACAGGAAAAAGCAAAAAATTTCAGAATTGCACCTTGCAATGTGGAGATATTACTGTTTGTGCATTTACAATATTCATTGATTTTTGCCATTGAAAAACATGTTTTTCATATACCAGAAATGTTTGAAGCTACTGACTGAATGAAAGGAGCTGGCATCTCACTCTCTTTGAATCTTCTTTATCATGCTAGGATTAACAGGAAAAAGCTAAAAATTTCAGAATTGCACCGTGCAATGTGGAGATATTACTGTTTGTGCATTTACAATATTCATTGATTTTTGCCATTGAAAAACATGTTTTTCATATACCAGAAATGTTTGAAGCTACTGACTGAATGAAAGGAGCTGGCATCTCACTCTCTTTGAATCTTCTTTATCATGCTAGGATTAGCAGGAAAAAGCAAAAAATTTCAGAATTGCACCTTGCAATGTGGAGATATTACTGTTTGTGCATTTACAATATTCATTGATTTTTGCCATTGAAAAACATGTTTTTCATATACCAGAAATGTTTGAAGCTACTGACTGAATGAAAGGAGCTGGCATCTCACTCTCTTTGAATCTTCTTTATCATGCTAGGATTAGCAGGAAAAAGCAAAAAATTTCAGAATTGCACCTTGCAATGTGGAGATATTACTGTTTGTGCATTTACAATATTCATTGATTTTTGCCATTGAAAAACATGTTTTTCATATACCAGAAATGTTTGAAGCTACTGACTGAATGAAAGGAGCTGGCATCTCACTCTCTTTGAATCTTCTTTATCATGCTAGGATTAACAGGAAAAAGCAAAGAATTTCAGAATTGCACCTTGCAATGTGGAGATATTACTGTTTGTGCATTTACAATATTCATTGATTTTTGCCATTGAAAAACATGTTTTTCATATACCAGAAATGTTTGAAGCTACTGACTGAATGAAAGGAGCTGGCATCTCACTCTCTTTGAATCTTCTTTATCATGCTAGGATTAACAGGAAAAAGCTAAAAATTTCAGAATTGCACCGTGCAATGTGGAGATATTACTGTTTGTGCATTTACAATATTCATTGATTTTTGCCATTGAAAAACATGTTTTTCATATACCAGAAATGTTTGAAGCTACTGACTGAATGAAAGGAGCTGGCATCTCACTCTCTTTGAATCTTTATCATGCTAGGATTAGCAGGAAAAAGCAAAAAATTTCAGAATTGCACCTTGCAATGTGGAGATATTACTGTTTGTGCATTTACAATATTCATTGATTTTTGCCATTGAAAAACATGTTTTTCATATACCAGAAATGTTTGAAGCTACTGACTGAATGAAAGGAGCTGGCATCTCACTCTCTTTGAATCTTCTTTATCATGCTAGGATTAACAGGAAAAAGCAAAAAATTTCAGAATTGCACCTTGCAATGTGGAGATATTACTGTTTGTGCATTTACAATATTCATTGATTTTTGCCATTGAAAAACATGTTTTTCATATACCAGAAATGTTTGAAGCAACTGACTGAATGAAAGGAGCTGGCATCTCACTCTCTTTGAATCTTCTTTATCATGCTAGGATTAACAGGAAAAAGCTAAAAATTTCAGAATTGCACCGTGCAATGTGGAGATATTACTGTTTGTGCATTTACAATATTCATTGATTTTTGCCATTGAAAAACATGTTTTTCATATACCAGAAATGTTTGAAGCTACTGACTGAATGAAAGGAGCTGGCATCTCACTCTCTTTGAATCTTCTTTATCATGCTAGGATTAACAGGAAAAAGCAAAAAATTTCAGAATTGCACCTTGCAATGTGGAGATATTACTGTTTGTGCATTTACAATATTCATTGATTTTTGCCATTGAAAAACATGTTTTTCATATACCAGAAATGTTTGAAGCTACTGACTGAATGAAAGGAGCTGGCATCTCACTCTGAATCTTCTTTATCATGCTAGGATTAGCAGGAAAAAGCAAAAAATTTCAAAATTGCACCTTGCAATGTGGAGATATTACTGTTTGTGCATTTACAATATTCATTGATTTTTGCCATTGAAAAACATGTTTTTCATATACCAGAAATGTTTGAAGCTACTGACTGAATGAAAGGAGCTGGCATCTCACTCTGAATCTTCTTTATCATGCTAGGATTAGCAGGAAAAAGCAAAAAATTTCAAAATTGCACCTTGCAATGTGGAGATATTACTGTTTGTGCATTTACAATATTCATTGATTTTTGCCATTGAAAAACATGTTTTTCATATACCAGAAATGTTTGAAGCTACTGACTGAAAGGAGCTGGCATCTCACTCTCTTTGAATCTTCTTTATCATGCTAGGATTAACAGGAAAAAGCTAAAAATTTCAGAATTGCACCGTGCAATGTGGAGATATTACTGTTTGTGCATTTACAATACTCATTGATTTTTGCCATTGAAAAACATGTTTTTCATATACCAGAAATGTTTGAAGCTACTGACTGAATGAAAGGAGCTGGCATCTCACTCTCTTTGAATCTTCTTTATCATACTAAGAGGAGCAGGAAAAAGCAAAAAATTTCAGAATTGCACCTTGCAATGCGGAGAAATTACTGTTTGTGCATTTACAATATTCATTGATTTTTGCCATTGAAAAACGTCCAGAAATGATTGAAGCTACTGACTGAATGAAAGGAGCTGGCATCTCACTCTCTTTGAATCTTCTTTATCATGCTAAGAGGAGCAGGAAAAAGCAAAAAATTTCAGAATTGCACCTTGCAATGCAGAGAAATTACTGTTTGTGCATTTACAATATTCATTGATTTTTGCCATTGAAAAACGTCCAGAAATGATTGAAGCTACTGACTGAATGAAAGGAGCTGGCATCTCACTCTCTTTGAATCTTCTTTATCATGCTAAGAGGAGCAGGAAAAAGCAAAAAATTTCAGAATTGCACCTTGCAATGCGGAGAAATTACTGTTTGTGCATTTACAATATTCATTGATTTTTGCCGCCATTGAAAAACATCATGTTATTCATATACCAGAAATGTTTGAAGCTACTGACTGAATGAAAGGAGCTGGCATCTCACTCTCTTTGAATCTTCTTTATCATGCTTGGATTAACAGGAAAAAGCTAAAAATTTCAGAATTGCACCGTGCAATGTGGAGATATTACTGTTTGTGCATTTACAATATTCATTGATTTTTGCCATTGAAAAACATGTTTTTCATATACCAGAAATGTTTGAAGCTACTGACTGAATGAAAGGAGCTGGCATCTCACTCTCTTTGAATCTTCTTTATCATGCTAGGATTAGCAGGAAAAAGCAAAAAATTTCAGAATTGCTCCTTGCAATGTGGAGATATTACTGTTTGTGCATTTACAATATTCATTGATTTTTGCCATTGAAAAACATGTTTTTCATATACCAGAAATGTTTGAAGCTACTGACTGAATGAAAGGAGCTGGCATCTCACTCTCTTTGAATCTTCTTTATCATGCTAGGATTAACAGGAAAAAGCAAAAAATTTCAGAATTGCACCTTGCAATGTGGAGATATTACTGTTTGTGCATTTACAATATTCATTGATTTTTGC